>NC_137789.1:160923162-161166567 GCF_963383645.1 Muscardinus avellanarius | reverse complement strand
GATTGGAAGGTGTAGGCTCTTGTTCCACACCCAGTCCAGAGAAAACCACGGCAAAATGGCAGGAAATTTTGTGAATTATTGCTTGCTCTCCCCCTCCCTGGCTTGGTGCAAAGGAACTAGTCAATCCCTCATTTTCCTTTTGGGTAGGAAGGAAGATTGGGAGCTTCCTTGCAGTTTATGCCCTACCTGTGGGCTCCCTCTGGGCTGGATTCTGTGTTCCTGACTTGAAGTTCAGAAGAGCCGAACAATTTGGATCTCAGAGTGGAAGTCACAGAAGGGAGTGGTGGGCGCTGTGACATGTAAAATCTATACAAGGGCCATAGACTCACAATTGTTTGGGGGCAAGGGACTGCAGGCAGCAGAGTAAAACAGAACATCTAAGGCTCTGAAAAAAAGGGTGAGGCTTTGACACACCTGGGAGCGGGTGGGGCCTCGCTGGCTCCCCTGGGGTGTCAGGGTAGATCCCTCACGTGGAGCCCCCGCCCCGGCCCATGCCAGTTCTGCCGCCGAGGTTCACAGGGCACTGCTCCTCAGGAACACCCCAGAGAAACCTGGTCTGCTCCCGGAGACTGTCAGATCTTGAGTCCAAATTCACAGGAAGAAAAGAGACACGGTCAGGGTGGCCAAGTAGCCTCAGGGGCTTTGGGAAGTGGAGTGTTTCAGTCATGCAGAGGAAAATAAAACTTTTAAGTGCTGCCACAGTTGAACCAAAATCCAATAAAACATACATCTTAATAAGGGAGTCTGGGAGAAATGGCAGAGAATGTCCAGTTAAGGAAGCAGAGTCAAGTTTCAGCCCGTAACTGCCTTTCTCCGACACCTAACAAATGAATTTTACAAACTAGTGAACAGACGAACACATGCCAAGAAGCAAGATTCCCTAGCTGCTGTGAAAAACCAGATTACGCTTCCATCCCCTACAAGTGCAGGCTGTTGGCTGTGTCTGCCCCTGCTTGGCCGAGAGCCCCAAACTGTGCCCTGGGAACAGGGGTGGAGACAGGAAGGCAGGCGATCGAATCCTGAGAATTCATATCCATATCCCAGGCACGAGAACTGCACCAACCAAGGAGAACCACAGACAAGCAAGGCCTTCGGGCTCCTGGCTGCCAGAGCCCAGCTCCTGGGAAGACCTCCTGCCCTCCCCTTACTCTCCCAGCCGCCCCTCCTCCTCTCAGGAGGCAGGCGAGCCCAGGAGGAAGCTGGTGGGGCTGATTACAGCCTGCCTGCCTCCCAAGACCTGCAGTCCACTAGCGCCCTGGCCTCCCAGGCCCTCCCCACGCCTGCTCCCTTCCCCAGGGCCTCCGCAGATGCTTGAACACTCTGGGCCTGGTGTCAGCCCACCCGCTCCTGTTCCCTGTATACCCCCTTCTTCACCTCCCTTGCTGACGGCTGGGCCTGGCTGTGGTCACATCCCCCGTGCTCACGGTGACAGACCGAGGGCCTCATGCCCTCCGCTTCTCTGTGGGCCTTCCTGAGCGTGCATCTCGCTCACACCTGAGCTCAGTACAGGCTTCTGCCTCCCGTAGGTGTGTCTGCCGCTCTGCCCATGGCCACCTGCACCCTGTTCACTGGGAAGGCTCATGCCTCCTGCACCTGGTCTTCACCTGCGTCTCTGCGAGCCCGCCATTCTCGAAACCTCAGCCTCCATCACGCAGCCTTCTTGTACTCCAGCTTTTGTTTCTGGGAACTTCTGTTTTCAACAATATAGACCGCTTCCCCTGTTGGTGAGGGCTCTCCAGAGAAACAGGACTGGTGGACACACACACACAGACACACACAGACACACTCACACACACACACAGACACACTTTGGATAAAGATTTGGTTCATACGATTTGGAGTCCTGCCTGGATGAGTCCAAAGGCAGGCGCTGGCCCAGGGTCTCAGCTCATAGTCAAGGGGACAGGGGGTCAGCCTTCCAGTTCTGTTCTGTTCTGTTCTGTTCTGTTCAGGTCCTCGCTGGCTGGGGCGTCCACACTGGAAGGACATCTGCTTGAGTCATTGTAGATTCAAGTGTCAGTCCCACCAGGGCACGCTTGCAGACACACCCAGCGTGACATCTGTGCACCTGTGGCAGTCAAATTACACGTGGAATTAACCCCCACCCGGTACCTTGGTCTGTGGTTACCGTCTGCCCTCCCGCCACCCCACTCCCCCGCCTTAGTTCTCTGGACCCTGCTGAGAGACGCCATTCCCCCGTGACCCCTCCAGGACTCTACTTCCTGCTCAGGATTCAGGACGTCACAGGATGCTATCTCTTCCAGGGACCCAGTGAGTCTGTGCTCGTCTCCGCCCCTCCCTCCCTGCACACTCTGCACCAGCTCCTCCCGCCTGCTCCTGGAGTAAGCCTCCACTCTGGATCTCAGCTCAGGTCTCACCACCTCCTCGGCCAGGTGGGCTTACCTGGCGCCGTGTCCGCCTCCAACCTGGCCCTCGGCTTCAGCATCTCCCCACACTCTGCTCAGGGCCTCTTCTCCGGCTACACCCAGAAAACAGGAGGCGCAGGGCACTCCTTTGTGGGAGGCCGCCCGTCTGCCGGCTTCTGCTGCTGAGCCCTCTCCCCGGCTGTCTGTGATGGGGAAGGGACCCCTGACTTCATTAGTAGGATCTTAGAGTCACTCTGTTACAGGCTAGGGCAAAGCAACACATTATCCGAGGCTTCTCCTCTCTTCACTCTTACAAAATCTTTAAAGGAGATTATAGCTCAGGCAAGGTGAAAATTGAAAACCAATAAAATGGCACGAAAGGCAAAGAAGAAGAAAACTTAAATGTGATGTCTTATTCATGAAGCTGGAATCAAGCTATCAGCAACTCTAATAAATGCACAGGGTCTTCACATTAGAGACACTGGCTCACTGTGTTACCAAACTCAGCTCAGCGAGTCCACGGGGAAGGCAGTGAACATGCGAGATAAAGAGCTTGCGAGGCGGTTTAAGTCCTCCATTCTGTAAAGGAAACTGTGTGGGGGACGGCCGGCATTCAACACAGAAGGCCTGAAGGCCAACATGTCGCCCAGAAGGCAGAGTCCACTGTGGCGAGGGACTGGACTCTCACTGACTTCCCTTGGTTTGGGGTCCCCTTAAGCCCAACTCCGAGAAGCCAGACTCAGAAAGCTGAGGCACGTGTGTTTTCCCTCGTAGCGAGACAGAACGAGGAAAGCGGAGATCTCAGGAAAACAGAAGTGACCTGTAGAATGGGAGCGGGGAGAGGGAGGGCGAGGAGGAGAGAGGGGAGGGGCGGGGAGGGAACGGACCGCGTCATGTTATGTGCGTGGCTGACTATATCCCAATGAATCCCACTATGACATATGATTCTAATGCACCAATAAATATTAATAAACACCCAACCCTGAGATAAGGCTTGGCTGTGGGAGGAGCCAAGAGACAGGAGCCTGTGACGGACGGGGCCGGGGTGGGCCGCTCAGGCATTCTGGTCAGGTCCTGCCACACCATCTTGGGGGTGCTGGCCCCTCCCGGCTCGGAGGCCGGCATGTCCCCAGCTCTGCAGTGGGCACCTGGGGACCAGGAGGGCTGCAGTGCAGGCTCTGGTCTGCAGGCAGGAGGGGAGGTCCCAGCAAACAGACAGACAGACAGACAGGACAAGTCTGCCCCTCTCCTCTGTCTGCCCACTCAGTTCCTTAGCACATCGGGTGGGGCCACTGCACGGGGAAGGCCTGCGTGTTCCAAAGCCTCTCTCTCCCGGCACAGTATTTCTGGGCAGGTCTGTGAGGGTGTGTCCATGATCCAGCCACGTGGACCCATAAGGGTCAGACCCAGAGGTGCATGGTGAGCTGCAGGCGGCTGCGGCTCCTGTGCGCCGGATCACCCCTGTTCTGCTCCCTGAGGTGGGCGCTGCGAGGTCAGTCCCCCGACTGGCTGAGGGCTGTCCCGGGGTGCTGGCCTGGTCACAGTCCGGGGGAGCCGAAGTGCACGGCGAGCCGCTCCCACAGCTTCAGTGGCCTTGACGGGCCGTGGATGTGCGGAGACCGGGTGTGTGGCTGCTGTGCGGTGCCGCCTGCCTTGGCCAGCTCAGCCCAGCAGCGTCTGTGCCTACAGAATATGCTAGAAACAGGAAGGGGTGCTTCAATAGCCTGATTGAAACTTCAGTATCCCGACTGGCTTTCTAGAAGGCCGATTGGCTTGTGTAGAAATGAAATAGACAGAAATAAACAAACACCTCTGGCACGTTAATTAAGACGATGCAAATGGTTTGCAATGTGCTGTAGTAGACGGAGCTTTGCAGTTAAGATCGGGACTCTCTGCTTCATGACAGTGAGACTGGAGATGTGCTGCTGACTGCCTGAGCCTCAGCTTCCTCGTTATTAAAATGAGCATGAGAAAGCTTTCCTCAGAATGGTGACTCCATAAGAAAATTCGCACGAGCCACGGCCCGGCGCGCGGGCTGTCGGAGGCAGGTCATCAGAACACGGCAATGGTGACAGCTGTTGATGGTGGATATCCTGACCTTTTGATCTGTGATCAGACACCTTCCCTTCAAATCGCACCGAAGTTTTTAAAAAATGTGGTTCACTTAAAGTACAAAAAAGCACAGTTAAAATGAGATGACAAGCTGGGAATCGTGGTACACGCCTGTAATCTCAGTATCGGGAGGCTGAGACAGGAGGATTGCAGGTTCGAGGCCAGTCTCAGCAACTTAGAGAGACCTTGTTTCAAAGTAAAAAATAAAAAGGGTTGAGGGTGAAGCTGAGAGGTAGAATTTCCCTGGGCTCAATTCCCAGTATGAACGAATAAATAAATACAATAATGCAGCGGCCACATTCTCAGAGCACCAAAAGAAAATACCTCAAGTTAATAAAATTATGATTTTCAAGGTAAATTTTATTTTTTTGTGGCATTGGGGATGGAGCTCAGGGCCATTCCACCTCTGAGTTATACCCCAGCTCTATTTTATTTTTTAATTTGAAACAGAGTCTCACTAAGTTGTGGAGGACCACACTAAGCAGGGAGGCTGGCCTTGAACCTGCCATCCTCCTGTATCAGACTCCTGGAATTACAGGCAGGCATTGCCATGCCTGGATCAAGGTAAATATAATTTCTGAGAATCGCTTTGATAGTATCGTATGTGTTTTTACTTGTTAGGCACTATTTAATTTTATACTCATGCCATGACTATGTATTTTATTTACTTTTATACACATGCCAAACTCAAGAAGCTGGTAGAAAAATAGTCAAAAGTATAAATAAGAAATTGTGCCGGGCGTGGTGGCGCACGCTTGTAATCCCAGCATTTGGGAGGCTGAGACGGGAGGATCGCGGTTTGCGGACAGCCCCAGCTACTTAGTGAGGCCCTCTGAAATTTAGTGAGACTCTGTTTCAGAATAAAGAATAAAAATAGGGCAGGGGGTGTAGCTTGAGGTCGAATGCCCCTGGTTCCATCCCCAGACCTGAAAAAAAAAAAAAAAAAGAAATTGGGAGGAACGGATTAATAAAGAGGAAGACAGAGATTAATAATTTAGAAGCATTAGAAATACATGCAACGTTGTTTTTTCTGGCTTAAAGGCCCATTTCATTATAGAAGAAAGAGACAGACATTAGAGGTGAAGAAGTTATTACAATTTGAGCAGGGTCTAGTCCTTTTTTTAAAGGTACACTGTGGCGAGGAATGCTGGAGTCTTATGAAACAAGAGGCCCTTTTCCCCAAAAATCATAGTAAAAATTAAAGAATTTTAAAAAGTCAATTATTGGTAAAACTGATTTAAAAAATTTTATTGCACAAACTCCTCTAAAATAACCCTAAGTCCAGATGACAAACAAGAAAATCTTGAAATTCAGAGCGCTGACAGTTCACTCTGCATGGTCAAGAACAGAAAAAGAAGGAAAACTAATTCATGTGATTATAAAGCCAATGTCTGGAAAATAAAGCGCTTAGGTGCGTCAAATCCCAAATGAAAACCAACAGAATCCCCCCAGCCCCAAGCTAATAGATGGTTCTCTCACACTGTTGTGGTGTCAAAGTCTGCGTCACTTCAAAATTCAGAAGTGTGCTGGAACTTAACTTGAGGGGGTGGCCATGAGGAGGCCTCTGGGCCAGAGGGCTTTGCTTTGGGAGTTAGGCCTTCCAAAGAGGGAGCCTCTGCCCTCTGCCCTCTGCCCTCTGCCCGGGAGGGCCAGTGGACAGAAACCTACCAGACCTGGCACCTGCAGGCACCGTGGGCTTGGGCTCCCCAGCCTGATAAATCCATGTCTGCTGCTTGCAGACTCCCCAGTCTGAGGTATCTTAGAAGCACAAGAGCTGAGAGAGCTTTTCCCAAGGAAGAGTGACAGAAAGGGCCGTGACCCATAACCGACACAGTGTTGTGTGTGCTGCGAACGCACACAGCGTGGAAACCTGGTTGAGTTTTGTCAAGGGAAGGGAGGCCTTTGCCTCATCTACATGCTAAGATGAAGTCTTGATCTGCTCAAGTGTAAACAGAAGCCAAGAAAAAAAAAATATGGGTCAGTATTTCTCTTGTTCCAGAGACAAACACTCTAACAAAATAGCAGAGGTGTAGGTTTTACATATAGGAGGACTATGCCATTCTTCTGGTAAAACAGAAAGTGCCGCGTCAGGAATTTGCACTTCCTTCTAAAAACATTAATTTATCACTGCATTTAACATTAAACCCGAGGAAGATGGGTTATTGTTCATGGTAACAATGGGAACTTATCTGGGACTGTCTTGATGTCACATAACTGCATTCTATTTAATACAGGCAATTACAAAATCTAATTTTAATATACATCTATACGCCTTGGTAGAAGCTTTCATTGTGAGTTTTCCATATCATCAGAAATGAAAAAAAAAAACGAAACAAAATGTCACGGTCTCTGCTTCTGGCTAATTTGTAGTAGTGACAGGGACTGCACTGACCCTGCAACTAGAACAACCAAAGAGCAAATCACAGGGGGCGGCTGCAGGGCCCGGGCATCGGTCCCCGGCACCATGGTCCCGGAGCCAGGAAGCCGCCCAGGTGGGCGCCACGGTGGCAGCAGCTCGTCGCCTGGCGCGTTTGGAGTTCACAAGTACGGACCGCGGGCAGAGCTCCCTGCTCCCTGGCTTGAAATCCCGGAGGCTGGTGTGGCTGCAAGTACAGGGCAGAGTTCATCGAGATCCCCCAGGCAGAGGGCTGCTTTGGAAGCCTGCAGCTCTTCCTCCGAGGTCGCAAGCTGAATACTGATCAACACTCTGTGTGTGTGTGTGTGTGTGTGTGCGTGTGTGTGTGCGTGTGTGTGTGTGTGTGCGTGTGTGTGTGTGTGTGTGAGAGAGAGAGAGAGAGAGAGAGAGAGAGAGAGAGAGAGAGATAGAAGGAGGGTGAAGGAAAGAGCCACAGGAAAGGGAACCACTGTGATGTCAGCAGAGTCAGGAATAATTCCCCTTCCCTCCAGCTGGAGCGCAGAGCGCGCGGAAGGACTCAGCCTAGGAGGAGACGCCGGCCCCCGTTTAATGTCGCTCTGGTTCTTCCTAACAAAGATTAAAAACAAACCCAGACACCAGATGGTTTCTAATAACGTTTGCATCTCAGAATAGAGCTCAAGAATATATGAAATAATACGAAAATATCCAATAGCCAACAAGGCAAAGCTCACAATGTCTGATGGTTCAGTAAAATGCTCAGCATGCGAGGAAACAGATGCGGCAGCCACTGGAGGCCACTGGAGCCCGCAGGGGTGAGGGGTGAGTGCTCTAAGATTTTTGTTGTCGTTGTTGTCTTTGTGGTACTGGGGATGGAACCCAGAGGCCTTCTACCTCTGGGCTACACTCCCAGACCTATTTTATGTAGTTTTTGGAAAAAGGGTCTCACTAAGTTGCTGAGAGCCTCACTAAGTAGCTGAGGCTGGCTTCGAACCTGTGCCATCCTCCTGTCTCAGCCTCCCAAGCGTGGGGATTCTAAGTGTGCGCCACCACGCCCGGCTACACTAAGATTTTAAAACGGTTATTTTTACTATATTCTATGTGTGCAAAAGAACTAGAAGAGAGATTGAAGATACGGAGTAAAGACAAGGAAGATATATAAAAAAGTCAGGACTTCTAGAGATGAAAACCATAACGTCTGAGATAAAAACACGCTGTGATGAATAACATTAGATCAGACACTAGAAATGAATCGTGGTTGGACTAGAAAACGTGGTGATCGAAATTAGAAAGGATATAGAACGAGAAGAAGGGAGATAAAAACAAGAGCTGATTTCTGGTTGGAAATAATACAAGCCACAGGATAGTGAAGAAACATCTCTATAATACAGAAAGAAAATAAAAAGCAACCTGGAATTATATGTTAAGCAAAAGTGCCTTTCAAAACTAAAGTCATAAGAAAGGCTTTTCTAGACATATGAAATCTGGAAAATATTTATTACTGGGAGAGAAACATTAACGCAAATGCTCAGGCAGAGGGCAGACCCGCTGGGTGTAGATGTGGGTTTGCAGGGAGTAACAGACAGCACTAGCGGGTACCGCGTGAGCGGTTCCTGTTACATTTAATGATACCTTAGCATAGTTCGTGCAGGGGTCAGGGTTCACTAGAGTAACAGAAATCACAGAAGATGTGTATGGAAAAGGAGGATTTATCAAGTCAGCTTGAAGTCCAAGGCTGTGTAGCCCCAGGTTTCCGACTGTATGTGGAGAGCCACGGGAACCAGCAGCTGGTTGAGTGGTCCAAGAGCTGGAGTCTCAGAGTCAGAGACCACGAATTCAGTCCCAGCCCCAGATGGCAGGGCCAGGACCTCTCCTGAGAAGCGATGGTGAAGTCCAGCTGGAAGAGCTGAAGGCCGACATCTCAGACTAGAGCAGACGTGCTTCCTTCAGGAAGAACCACACACGCCTTCACGCGGCTTTCTCTTCTTTTGTCCAGGTCCTGTGGCCATCGGAACCACGCTGCCCACACTCAGGTCAGGACTTCCTTTCGTTCTGCCATTGCATGAACCAACCATCTCACCAACACCCAGGGTCACAGAATCTTTTGTCTTTCCTGATCCCGTCAAGTCGACCATCCAGACGAGCCATCATAGTTGGTTATTTAAGGCAAATAGTTTTTTATATACACATGTATGATAACAACAGCACAAAAGGCAGGAGAGAGAACTGAACGTCACCTCCAGGAGACTCAGTGTGTCCGGCGTGCATTACCTCACTCGAGGGAGAAGGCTGCTCAAGATGCCACTGTGAACCCTCAATGAGCCTTCTAAACGACACAGGAAACAGTTTCAGCTAACAAGCCTGCACAGGACATAAAATGACCTATAAAAACATACTAAAATCCTAACATTCACTCTAATTAAATGTCTCGGCAAACTAGAACTAAACATGAACTTCTTCAACCTGATAACGACGTGCGCTAAAACCTGCCGCTAATATCATCTGTAATGTGAAAATGGCCCGCGGTCCACCCACGATCAGGAATAAGACAGGAACGTCCAGTCTCGCTGCTTCTATTGGCCCTTAAAGTAGAAGTTCAGGCCAGGGCAACAGGGAAAGGAAAGAAAATAAGAGGCACCCTGTTTGGAGTGAATGAGCGAATCGTTCCTGGATGACAGGCCTGTTACGTGGAAAATCTTACAGAGCCCATAAAAAGGGTTCCTATACACGGCAAGTGGCTCCAGCAGCACCGAGTAGACAAGATTATGTGCGAAAACAATTGTGGTTCCATATGCTAGCAACAATAAGAGACTGATATTTTAAAAATTCCACGTATAACAGTATGAAAATAGGAAGCTTTTAAGGATAAATCGAAATAAAGATACACAGTATCTGTGCACTGAAAATTGCAAAACTTTTCAGAGAAAAATTAAAGAACTAAATAAGTTGAGAGGCGGACCGTGTCTGTGGGTCAGAGGCTCAGTGTGCTCAGATACTGATTTTCTCAAACTCATGTTTTCATTCATGGAACCCCAATAAAAACTTCTACTTGTTCGTAGACTTGAATTGACAACTTAATTTTAAATTCACATGGAGGTTACAGGTAGCCAAAATAAAACACGTCTGAAAAAGAAGAGTAGGTTTGGAGAACTAACAGATGTACACGGTCAACTGGTTTTAGAAAAGCGTCCAAAGGCCATTTACAGAAAAAGAGCCGTCTTTCTACAAACGCTGCCAGGGTAACCGGATGGTAAAGAAAAATGAACTTCCTTCAGTACCTCCGATCACATACACACTTGACTAAAATAGGTTATAAGCCTAAAGGTTATGCCAAAGATTTCTAATATTTAACATAAAAAGATAATGCACGGAGGGCAAAGGCCGACGCACTGAACTATATCAAATTTACTAACTCTGATTTTTGGGATACGCTGTTAAAATGACAAAATGAGTCACAGACTTGGAGAAAGTATTTTCAAAATAAACAAACAAAAACAAACAAAGAGGCACTTACAGATACTGTTGGGATTCATGCTGACCTGTGTAAGTCTTGGTGGGATTAAGTGGTTAAGACCATGGCTGAGACCTGTCTTCCTGTGTTTGTGTATCGGCCCAGCTGGAGATACAGGAGCTTGGCGGCCCACAGTGACAGAGGCGGCATTTGTGCTCTGTGACGGTGGGGCGCCCGTGGATTCGCAGTCTGGCTGCCTTGGTGCAGCAGGAGTCCAGGTGGGCTCTTGCTATCAGGATGTTAATCTGAAGGAAAGGTCAGCGGGGGAAGAGCTTAGGCACCAACCAGGAGCAAGTGCAAGCGCGTCCCGCCCCGCCCTGCACTAACGGCTTCGGCTTGAAGCTATTTTCTGCATCCTGTCCTTGTGGCTTGGTGTAATTATCAGCGATAACCTATGCGGTCTTTGTGTTTATGTATGATTCTGTCTTGATAACATGGCCTTGTAGGTTTGCAAAGAGAAAAAGCAATAATCACACCTAAATTGGAGCCTCCATTGCAAAAGATGTTTCTCCTGGCATTGGAAAGGTCTTCATATGTTTTCCATGGAGAGAGAGAGAGAGAGAGAGAGAGAGAAGAGAAGAGAAGAGAAGAGAGGAGAGGAGAGGAGAGGAGAGGAGAGGAGAGGAGAGGAGAGGAGAGGAGAGGAGAGGAGAGGAGAGGAGAGGAGAGGAAGAAAGGTTGAGGACAGGCAAGAGGGAGAGAGGAAGGTAAAAAGCAGGCTCCGAGGCCTGCCTGTGGCCATGTTCTCCGCCCAGGTGTGCTGAGGCCGGGCTGTGGATCCAGAGCCCAGGTGGGAGCGGGGTGGTGAAGCTTTGCCTTCCCAGCCCGCCCAATGGCTTCCTCTTCCTCGTCCCCCATCATGCTTCCCGTGGTCCGCTGGCCACATAGCAAGCCACAGTCACCCAAATGGCTTAGAGCTGCCAGTTTCTCTCTGCATCTCTCCTGGCCCTGTGGGTCCGCTGGTGTGTCCAAGGCTCAGTGGGACGGCTCCAGCGGCCGCAGGACTGGTGTCAGGAGTCACAGGTGGCCTGGGCAGGGCAGCTGGGGGCTGGCTGGCATCTCAGTCTCATGTGTCTAACTGACACTTCCTCCAGCACAAGGGCTCGGGGTGGGTGGGCACCTTACAGGAGGGTGGGCCTTGCCCAACGCAGGCTTCCCCAGGGGGTGCAGAGGGCTGCCAGGCCCGGAGCTAGCACGGTCCCTTTATCCAAGTCCCATTGGCCAAAGCAACTTGCGGGCCTGCTAGGTTGATGGGGGTGGAGGCGGATTCCACCTCCAGAGGAAGGCAAGGCCCAGGCACGGCGAGCGGCCAGGAGATGTGGCCCTCCGTGGAGAAGGAGCCACAGCACCACCCACTGTGCTCTCCCACCCCACACAGAGTCTGCTGGGCCTCTGGGGAACGGGTGGGCTCTGTGCTTCTGTCCCTGGGGAAATTGGCCCTGGCCTTTGGGGGATTCTTTGTGGGTCTCACAAGGCTGCCTGTGGTTTTCCCCAGACAGAGAAGGGACCCCAGGCTTTTGTGTTGATCAGCCTACGTGGGTGTAAGCCATCCACAGTGGAGGAACTTGGCCAAGAACCGGTTTCCCTGGGCTGATTCCTTTTCCCTGGGCTTTGGTCATTCCCTGCTCCCCCCTCCTCCACGCTGGTTGCTTGCTCTTATAATTAGGATTTTATTGAACATGTATTTCATTTGACTTTTCTTCAGCATCTCCAGCCGTCTTCAGGCTCCTTCTGAAATGCACATGGGTGGGGCTTCCCCGTGTGGGGGCTGAAAACCACCTGGTCGTCCGGTCCCGCCGTGCTGAGTTCTCACCGGCCACACACAGTCCTTTGCCACTGACGTGGCCCTGGGTCCACACACTCCCCCTGCACCTGCGCCCTTGCCCAGCCCTGCGTGGTGCGGGGCACGGTAGCAGCTGCGGCCCGCCACCCAAGAGGCAGCTCTGCGGGTCCTCGCAGGGCAGGGCCAGACGCCCAGGCCACGCCGCGAGTGTGGGCCTTCGCTGTGCTGTTGTTTAGGCATGCCTCCCGGGAGTGGGACCCCAGGTGTCCCCATTTGCTTCAATATCAGTGCCGAGTCCACCTGGGGAGTAAACGGGCATTCCACACGCTCGTCCTTCCTGGAAAGGAGGGGTGGTGGTCCCCACTCTCCTGGCCCACCTTTGCACATGGCTTCACTGACCCCAACGCGCAGGTGATCCAGGGCACCCCTCGGTCTGCTCAGGACGTGGCTCCGTCATTCCCAGAAACTGTTAAACTGCGAAGTGAGACTTGTACAGCCGGCAGCATTTTATATGAAATCTGGCCTTTGAGCCCAGGTCTTAAAAGCATTCTTTGCATTTTTAATGCATGTTCAGCAGGCTGGCAGGCGTCTCCTCATGCTTGGACCACAGGAGGCGACATCTCCCACCTCGAGGAACTGCCCAATTGAGGACACGCTCAGGCTGGGCGGGTCCCCAGAGGCTGCTGCCTGGACTCCTCGGGCAGATGGATTGCTCCTCTCAGCCACTCTCCCAGGGAGAGGTCACCAGCGGAGTCCCACAGAGTCCAGCCCAGCCGAGAGGTCCCACCACTACTACTACTTCTTCTTCTTCTTCTTCTTCTTCTTCTTCTTCTTCTTCTTCTTCTTCTTCTTCTTTTTTTTAATTTATTTTTTATTGGTGCAATGTATTCATACATCATAGTGGTATAAAGAAAATACTTTTGTAGACATACATGCACATCTCGCCCAGTTAGCCCCTACCACGATCCCCACCCCATTCCCTCCCCATCCCTCCTTCCCACGCTTGGCTTACTGGTTGACATCTAGTATTATAGCAATTTATACAATATTAACATTGATAATCTCACATAACAGTTTCATTTGTCTGGTACCAAACTTTTGATGTCTTAAAGATAACATTTCAATACAATTCTTCTTCTTCAAAACAATTCTTCTTCTTCTTCTTCTTCTTCTTCTTCTTCTTATTCTTATTCTTATTCTTATTCTTATTCTTATTCTTATTCTCCTCCTCCTCCTCCTCCTCCTCCTCCTCCTCCTCCTCCTCCTCCTCCTCCTCCTTCTTCTTCTTCTTCTTCTTCTTCTTCTTTTTTGGTGGTACTGGGGTTCCTGGAAGCCCTTCTACCTCTGGGCTACACTCCCAGACCTATTTTTTTAAATATATATTTTTGGAAACAGGGTCTCTTAAGCCAGCGTGACTGGCTTTGAACCTGTGCAATCCTCCTGTCTCTGTCTCCCAAGCGCGGGGATTACAAGCGTGCGCCACCATGCCAGGCCAGGGATCCCGCCTCTTCTGACCCACCTGATGCACAGCCCAGGGGGGAGGCCCACAGCCACCAGTAATTGGGAGAGCACCTCTGACATTACTGCCCCTCTGGAGAAAGTCCTTTGGGCCAAGCGGGGGCCTCCTCACTTGTGAGGACGGCGGGTCACTCCCTCACTCCCTCACTCCCTCATTTGCAGAGGTGGCTCTTTGGAGGCTCCTGGGGATGCAGCTTCCTGATCGTCTCCGCCTTGTGCCGATTCTCTGTGGTTCTGCCTGGCAGGGTCCATGGCAGGAGATCCTTGTAGGTGCTGAGGACTAGCCTAGGGGGCCCTCGGGAAGCTTAGCTTGGCCCTTTCTCAGTGTCCCTGCCCCAGTTCCCCGGCCTCCCATCTCCACTGCCCCCAGGGACCAAAGCAAGGGCTGGGTCCTGGTTTCCATGGTGACACTTCTTTTGGCATGAAGAGCACACACTGGGAAGTGCAGGTGTTGGGGTGGCCCCTTCGCAGGCTGTGGCAGCCGTGTCTGAAATTGCAGCCTCTAGCTTCTGGGGAGAGAGGTCCTCGTTCCCCTGCCCAAACCCAGAGGGAAGACTGGGCTCTGCAGAGTCTGTAAGCCAGTGTGCGGGGAGCTGAAGCAATCCCATTCACCCCTTGTTGTTCCCTCTGTTTGCGGGACACCCCAGCCTGAGTGGTCTCTCCATGGGTGACAGGGCTGGGTTCTGAGAATGCCCGAGGGTCAGGGAGACAAGAGTCACACCTCAGGGCCAGCCAAGAGGGGCAGCAACACCTGTCACTGGTGCTCTGAGTCCCGGGGGCAGAGGTCATCCCTTCCTCTTGTCAGAGTCCTGGATAGAGATGGGGCATCACCACCCCAGGGCCAGGCCAGGAACCCAGCCTAGGGCAGTCACCTGTCAGAATAGGTGGTGGCCCAGCTGCCTGCAGGAGGGGTTGCCACACCCCATGCTCACCACCCTCTGCTGGCCCTGCGCTGCCCTGGCAGGAGACCACGGCACTACACAAGCCATCCTCTGTAGAACGGGCACAGGGGCCTCGAGGTGGTCACCTGCCCAGGCTCACACACGAGAGTCTTCGCCAGGGCTGAAAGATGTGAGCACCCAGGCCCACCCCCAAAAGTGAGCTTTAGTCTCTTCAAATCAAGATCCCTCTATTTGAGATTCAGCTCACAGGGCTGCTGGCCCCGGCCTGGACAAAAGAGGACTGAGCCCAGGACAGGATGACGGAGGAAACCCAGGCCAGTGGCCCAGGCCCTGCTCAACCTCCAACCCCAGGGTGAGTTCCAGACAGTTTCATTTCCAGTGGTCAAAGACAGGGCTGCTGCCCATCCAAACAGGTGAGGATGAGAGAAGTTCCTATGTTCACGGAGGAGAGAATTAACCAAACATGTGACAAAATCTAGGGCATAGTGGAGAGGTCTGTTATAATGAGATTTTACTGTATCTTGTTTAGTGAAATATGAACCAGCAATTCAAAGGGCTATTCTCAATACATCCAGAGGACAATGTCCCAGCTTTGTAGCGTGAAGGCGAAAATGGGCTTTTACACTATCTGATTTCAATCACAAAGGTAATTAACCCGACACACTGGCTGGTCTGCTAAAGCCTTCCAAACGTGGCTCTGCCTCCGAACACCAGTGTTCAGGAGTCGCAGTCATGTATCAGGGAGCGGGGACGTTGGTGTGATCTGGATTTTTATAAGTGGTAGATGTGGCCATATGGACTTACATTAAGGGAAGCTCAGCTTCCCAAGTTCATATTTTGGAATCGTGCCTTATTTACATAAGAAATTGCTTTTGAGTCTTATTTGCATATCACATTGACAAATGCTATTTCCAACAGCGGCGGTGAAGTTAGCGCCTTGGATACCAGGCATGCCAAATGTCTCTGAATACATGCTAACTGCGAGCACCTACGTGTGCACCGGCTAGAGCGTGAACCAGCGTGTAAGAGGCCGCCGGGGCCGTCACCTTCAACGCTCCCCATGCATCTGCCCTTCCCACTGCACCCTCCTTCACAGGGACCGACAGTTCCAGGGGAGGGAGTGCAGCGCCCCCAGGCTGGGCTATTTGAACACCTGCAAGGGTGTTCTTACAATCAGGACATTGGGTCATTGTCTTCTAGGTTTAGCATAGGAACTGGGTCAGGCCAGAGCCACAGGCATGGTTCCCCAGTCAGCTTCCTTGGTCCAGGTCCTGACTGTGGCCAGAGAGGTCTCTAAGATGTGTGCACTGGGGTCGAGGGCAGGACGGAGAGCAGAAGCCGCAATTCCTCCCTGCGGCTCGGCATGGCCACCACAGTGGCAGGAGGCTGCTGCTTCTCCCTCCCTTCTGAGGGTGGAAAGACGGCTCCCCCCTCTCTCTGTGTCCCATGATCCTGCAGGCTCTTATTCCAGGCTCCCCACCCCCATAGTAAATGGACAGACACAGCGGCTTTCTCCAGGAGGATTTGTTTCCTGAGCTCGTCTCCAGTGCTGAGCTCCATTTAGCAGGGACAGGGCCCTCTGTCCAGGGCGGGGCACTGGGGGTCCCAGGCACACCCACAGCAGTCTTGGCCCAGAGCAGTGCCCCATTATTCTCAGGTGTTATGCCAGCAACCCTGGCCCCCATGGCCACTGCGTTGTGGTGGTCAAGGCAGAGCAGGACAGGGACCAAAAGATGACGGTGTCCATCTGGGGCACAGCAGGAAGAAAACCAGAACAGAGCAAAGCCAGCCTGGGAGGCCAGGGCTCGCCCTCCAGCTCCAGCCCCCTGGGGGATCTGCCCAGGGCTTGCCGTGCCCTCAGAGAGCCCTCAGCCTGCTTGCTTTCCAGTGCCCACCCGTGCATCTATCCTGGAATTTCAAGAATGGCCATGTCTCTCTTCGGGGAAGCCAGGGCTGGTCCCGCCTTTCTTTCTTTAATTAATTGAGTGTTTAAATGAACAAAAGTTGTACATTGTTATGGTGTACAATATATTTTGAACTGTATTGCGGAATGGCTAAATGGAGCTAGCTAACGTAGGCATCGCCTCTCCTGTGGCCCCACTTCAGTGGTGAGAGCACTGCGGACCCGCTCTCTGCGCTCTCCAGCTCTACGATGCGCTGTTGTCAACCAGTCACCGTGCCCAGCCACCACCCTCTGGCGTTGAGTCCTCCCCGGAACTGCACTTTGTACCCTTGACCAGCACCTCCCCCAGGTCCCTCAAAACCCTGGTGCACTCTGCTCTATGCGTGTGACAGCCGTGACTGGAGTGTGAGTTCACGTGAGCGGGGCGTGACGGGCGTCCTGCGGCGCTGCACCTCATCCTGCAGTCGAGGCCCGTCCCAGAGGCCGGGGGCTGCTCAGATGCTCCCGAACGTGCCGTCCAGTGACTCTGTGCAGCAGCTTGGGGTGCTTCCTCTGGCCATCCCGGGTACTGTCCGTACAAGGATGGCCGAAGGCCCTCCCAGGCCCAGCCCCTTCCTCCTGTGGCTGTCTTCCCCTTCCTTCCCTGCTGTGCTGTGTGCAGGGAAGACAGGGTGTGCCACATGCCCATTGTCCCCGGCGCAGGGCAGATCTCCCTTGAGTGAGTGAGTGAGGGGGCCATGCTCAGCACGTCACCTTCCCAGTGACCCCCGCCGGCTCCCTGTATCCACCTGTCTCCATCCTGAAGCTGACGAGGCTCTCAGCAAGCACCCCCCCAGCCTCTCCGTGCCTGTCAGTCACCTCATCCACACCACACCCAGGCACAGAGTGCTCTTCACGTGACCCCTGAGCTCCGTGAGGATGGGGCCGCACCTGTAACATTCATGAGAATACCTGGCCCCAGTGGACACCCCACAGGAGTGCCGGGGCGGTAGGCGGTACAGAAGGTAGGCCGGGTTAACAGCCCCACAAAAGCGAGGGCGCCTTTCTGGATCTCTCAAGTCCTCTTGATTCCGGGGAGGCAGAGGGTTCCTGGTACAACCCACCCAGCAGATGGTAGATAGGTTCTACATCCCACCCACGCCTCTTTAAGCTGCTCGGAATCCTGCAGGACCGTGGGTCTCTAGCCTGTGCTGAAAACCTATGCACTCTCACAGGCCCGGGTCGTGGTGAACCGGCACAAGCGCATACCAGCTCCTGGGTAGCCAAGCCAGCTTTTCTCCACTTGGGGTTCCTGAAAACACCAGGCAACTGGTGAAGCTCTGTCCCAGAAAACCTAATCACCAGCTATTTTTATAAATGACTGGGCTTGGCAGAAAACAAGATTGAACTTTCTGGTTGATAAATCCCTTTTTTGATTGGTGTGAATTGTTCCCTTTGGGACTCTGAGTAGAAGTGAGGTTCAGGAAAATAAAGCCTTCATTTCTTTGTGCCCAGCTGCTCCTGGTGTTCGGCTGTGGCCAGAAACCTCTCCATCTCTGGCAGAGCCAAGAGGATCAGCGCTGGCACTGCCCCGCAGTGGCACTCTCCCCGGCTACTCTTTCTGTTAGAGCGACCCCTTCCTTGCCACGCCTGCTGGGCAGGGGGAAGGAGAGGCCTTGCCTGGCGGACAGCTTGGCAGCCGTCCACCTGAGGGTTTTGATGCCTGTTGGCCCAGCAGACAGTGGGCCTGTGATCAACAGGGTCTTTGAACCGCAACTCTCTGAACTTTGATCTGGCTTCCCTGGTCCATTCAGCTTCAGGATAGACTCTTATCTGCTTGGTTCCTTTCTGAATTGTGTCTCTGCCTTTCCTTCGCCCCATGCCTGCCCTCACTCTGCTGGCCTTTCTCCTCCAAAGCTCTGCTCCTCGGGCTGCTCCCACAGGCGGGATGGAGGGAGGGAGGCAGCCCGAGGCGCTCCTACTCTGGGCACTTGTCTCTGGCTAGATCCCAGGAGAGCAGCCTGGGAAGCGGAACTGGGTCCAGGCTGCAGGGATTTTGTTCTCTGGCCTCACGTGTGCACCTCCTGCCTGAATGGGGAACGTTTTCAAGATGGTGGGCCCCTGGCTCTTGGAACTGTTGGGTGCCCATCAGCTCGGTGAAAGCTGGGGCGGGCAGCCAGCTAAGCCCTGCATTATTCAGAGGCCGAGCTCGGAGCTGGCCTCAATACAGCAGCTGGAAGCCATATTGGTTCTGAAGCCTGTGGTTAGCTCCAGATGGTCCAGGAAGGCCATGCTGAAGGACCGCAGTGTGTCCCGCTGTGGGGCAGGCAGGGGGTGGCCTGGGCTCCCATCACAGGTTCAGCCAGTCACGGCTCCCTCCCTCCCAACCGCTGTCCCTGCTTCTTGCCACCTTTCTCCCCAAACCACCACCCGCTCAGTCAGACCCTCTGTGCCATAGTCTGCCCCTCATCTGGACAGAGGTGGCCGCTGCTCTCTGGAAGTTGAAGTCCCCTTTGTCACAGATAAGTAGAGTGTTGTGCGTCTCATCCAGGCTCGCAATCTGTCCATTATGACACAGCACTGTGCTTCCACGTTGAGCTTCCAGGAGCCCGTTATTAGTACCTCCTAGAAGCCAAGACTCCCCGCCCAGCACCCTCTCTGAGGGGTCTCCACACCACTGCCTGACAGCGCCGGCCCATGTTCTCTGTGGGGCTCATACTCACTCTCCACAACACCCAGTGAGAGGGCTTGGGCTTCGTTTCCATGGGGGAAGCAGAGACCCAGAGACGTTAAGATGCGTGCGCAGGGCCCACAGCCTGAGCCTGGACCCTAACCATGCCTGTCACCAGCAGGGAGGGCTGCCTCCTGCATGGGAGGGCCTCAGGCAGGGTCATTTGGCCTGCTGAAGGTGGGGGGCGAGACGAGGGACCTGGGATAAGATCTCGTCTTTCTCCCTTACTCGGAGTAACAGACCTCGGCTGGCAGATGGAGCTAGAGCGTCCATCAGCATTCTTGCAGCTATAATCTAAAGCTTGATAATGTAACCTAGAGGAAAGCGGATTTGCTTTCTTATGGTTTTGGGTTCAGTCCCTGTGAGGCTGGGGACTGTGGACCTCAGGGCCTGGTGGTGGAGGCAGAGAGAGAGCACTGGGAACTGTGCTGCGCTCCTCGCACCATGGAGGCCGGGAGCCAGAGCGAGCAGGAGGGGAGGAGGAGCCACATGTACTCTCCTAGGCTGCGCCCAGGGGCCCGCCTTCTCCACCACACCTGACCGCCTCCAGGTACCACCCAGCGACTCCATTGCAATGGATGAACCCACTGCCAGGCTTACAGCCCCCAGCTCACGGGCATCAGCTCCAAACACTGAGTCTGACTCCTCAAGGGGCACTTTACACTAACCATTGCAGCGGGGCGCCATTCAGCTCGGTCCCTGGCTCCCTTTGGATCTGAGCGGGCACCCCTTTCCGGGGTGCCTCCTTCGCCCGCAGGTGCCTGCGCCGTGGGCTGGGTGGGGCTTCTGCTGTCCCACCTTTGGGGGGGGTTGCTCATCTTCCTTGTTCTCTGTCATTTCTCACTAATGGGACAGGCTGAGCCACAGCGCAGTGCTTCTAGAAGTCTCCATCAGCAGTACACCACGGGCGGGCAGGGAGCCCCGCCAGCGGACAGCAGTTTCTCCTACTCACCTCCAGCTTCTCCCTGCCCTTCGCTGGCTTCTTGAGATGGCTTTTCACCCCGGCTTGTTGGCTTCTCTAGAGGCTCCGCTTACCAACTGCAGGGCCGGCTCTTCGCTTCTGAGTCTGAGAGTGGAAGGCGAGTCCACGAGTCCTTACGCACAGCTGAGGAAATGTTGATGCCCTGGGGTCTTGTCCTTACTTGTCCTCCTGGTGACTGTGTGCTCTGTGGATGTGGGGCCGGTGCTCGACCCTCTGGCCCTGGCACCTGTGGTCTTGGGCTCTGGTGCGGGGCTGCCAGAGATCAGCTGCTCGGAGGAAATGTGCAGAGCCTTGAGCCCTGCAGGACTGGGAGCCCCCACAGGGCCTCCCCTGGAAGAGACACAGGGGGCGAGGGAGGTGACCCTGTCCTGCAAATCCCTGGTGCTGATCCAGAGGACAAGAAGCGAGGGCGACCCTCGCCTACCGTGCACACCCTGCGCCGTGGCTTTGGGCTCTACTGTGAGCCGTCTTGGGCACTAGCTTCTCACAGGTTGGGCCATAGGCATCCACATGGCCATAAATTAGATCAAAGCAGCAGCACATTTAAAAGAGCGGGCACGCTCCCTCGGGAGCTGCCGGTCTCGGGTCTCCCCATCCCTTCCAGTCCACCACGGCCCCTCCTTACTTTCACGGCGTCTTTGAGGAGTGGCTGAGCTGGGGCTGGGCACATGGGACAGACCCCGGGAGCCCTGTGGTTCCTCCCTCACTGTGTGCACCGGGCAATTTCAGGACAAGACTGAAATGCCCCATGGTGTCTGACTTGTGTCTGGCAGGAATTTCTCCTGCCACACTTGTTTGATCAGGGGAAGAGCAATTTAAAAATAGCCCGGGAAGTTCACTGGGTCTATAAAAAATACTGAAGCTGCACAGTGCTCGGCACTCTTTCCTTTGAAAAGACACATTAGGAGTGTCTCCGGCGGCCCGACCAGTACGTGAATCTGCCTCCAGGAGGCTGCTTTGCTGGGGCTCTGCTTTCCTTACCCCTTGCATTGTTTCTGTGCTGGGAACAAGGGCCCAGGTGGGCCTCCTTTTCTCCAGGGGGACCTGGGAGCCCCTGCACCCCAGCTCTGGTCTGCATGCGCCTCCTACTGCTGGGTGCTGTGCCCTTCACGCCTGGGCTCTTGGCGAGGGGATGAGATGAGGCAGAGATGGGTGGACACCCCCTCGGGTGGTCCTCCCACTTCTTACGCGGTAGAGACAGGCTGCTACAGAGCTCTCACTGAAAACGGGGAAGAAGACCAATCTGAGAAGGACACCAGCATTTCGGAAATCCTGAGGAAGGTTTGCAGAGATAATTTTCTACATTCGGTTAAAAAACGAATACACAGGGAGAGAAAAGTGATCGAGCAGCATGGTGCTCACAGTACCGTGAGGAATTTCAACTCCAGGGCAGGGAGCAGGCCCAGCCTTAACAACCGAATTTCTAAAAACTTTTACTCATTAAGCTTGGGGATTACGTTGTGAAGAATCCAGATTCACAAATAGTTTGCTGATGTAGTGCTATTTTTTTCATCAAAATGGAGATATTTAAATGTGAGCATTAGCAGTTTATTGAAAGTCAGACACAATGGGGCATTTCAATCTTGTCCTGAAATTAAAAATAAATCCTCAGGCACAATTTCTCTAATCCTAGCTTTGTGGGGATAGGCGGCGCTTGGCTTGAACTGAGAATGGGAGCTGGAGTCGGGAAGGATCCCCGGCTTCTCCCGTGTTTCTGACAGGTTCTCCGCCTCGCTGGTCCCTGGAGCCGGCTCGCACACTGGAAGGAATTTATCCATTCCAGGAAGACGCCGGCACTGGGCCTGCTCCTTCGTCCCAGGGCGAGGAAGTCGCACGCAGCCGACACTGGTGTTTAGGGCCCCCTGGCTCACGGCTTCTCCAAAACACACAGCTTCAGAGCTGGGGCTCTCCCTGGCCAAGGAGCCAGAACGCGGCACACCCCACCGGACACCCTGGGCTCCGGACAGGGGCTGGCCCGCAGACCACGGAGCACAAACAGACAAAAAGCCATTTGCTCGGCTCTCTTCTCCACTCCTTTTCTGTCCCGCTGTCTTTGATCTCCAGTGTCCCCAGACCCCTCCCTGTCTCTGTCCATGGCCATGGCTACAGTTCTTTGTCCTTTTCCCTCCGCGTTTCTCTCTCCCAGTCGCATGCTTTTCAGGAGCATCTGCCCTCTGTGAACGTGTTGGTCACTCGAGAGGGGGCCGCTCAGTGCTTATGGATGCCGACAGCTGCCCGCGCGAGGGCTCGGGGGCCACTGTGGTCCTCCTCCATGGTCTGACCATCGCAGGTGCTAGAGCCTCCGGGCTATGGTGGGTGTGGAACTTAAGGCTGGAACAGCGCAGTTCATTCCTTTGCCTTGGTCTGTTGCTAGAACTGAGTGCTTAGCTGCTGTGCCGGACACCGGAGGATGTTCACACAGATGCTCACATAGGTAAATGTGGTTGGTTCAGGAGCCGTTTCCATATGTGGGTGTTTCAAAATAAACATGGAATTTCTGCAGGGAGCACCCATTGTTCAGACTTCAGCTTCCCTGTGGACTGAAACAGGAACAGAACCCGGCCCTCCTTACCCAAACAGGAGGGACAGGTTCCGACACCATAGGCCCGGGCTCGATCTCGGGCCATGCTGGACATGCAATGGGGCCTGCGGGTAGCAGTGGCCATCTGGGCTCTCCAGATGCAGATATCTGGGAAGGCCTGATTCCTGCCCAGTGCTGGGGGGCATGATCTGGTTCCTCAGGACATTTGGAACTTGATAACGATCTCCCTCTCCCCACAAAGTCCTGGGTACAGCCAGGCTGGGCCGCTGGGGAGCGAACACAAGTTTCAGGATTCCTGTGGGCAACCCAGAGGGCGTCCCACAAAGGGCAGTGTGTGGGTGGGGAGCCCACGCAACTCTGTTCTCATTACGGGCCCCAGCCCAGCCCCTCGGGGCTGTCACAGTCCATTTCCTGTTGCCACAACCAAACACCACACATTGCATGACTTACGAAGTCACGGTTCTCTAGTTTGCGTTCTGAAGTCTGGGAAGTCCAAGGCGTGGCGTCCTGTGAGGGCATCGCTGGGGAGCACGGAGCGTACGGCCAGGGAGAGCTGCAGCTGGACAGAGTTGCTCCCGTGACCGCCCGCTACTCTCTGAACCCGCCAAGCCATCAATCCATGAAGAGATGATCCACTGTGTGGGCAGAGCTCTTGTGACTGCCCACCACCCACAGGCCCCACCTCCAAATGCCACGAACTTGGGGGTTAAGTTCTCAGCACATGCAATCTAGGGGCCACCCTCAAACTGGGGCAGGACCTCAAGAATTCTGCCTGTCCCGTCCCCGGTGCTTCTCAGTGGGGACACGGCCAGTCTTTCCCACTCCCGGCTATGCATATTGGCTCTGGGGCAACGTGGCAAGCCAGCCCCACTCCGGAAGGGTGCCGGCCTCAGCCATGGGAAAGGCAGGCTGTGTCCCCTCCTCTGCTGACCAGCTCAGAGCTTCCCCACGCTGTCTTCATGCTCGTCTCTGGAGCGCACACCAGTAATGTCACACGTAGATCTTGCTGCCCACCCGCTGGGTCACTTGTGGACTACTGGCCTGCATGGTCGGGATGTCCAGCTGCAAAATGTTAGCGCCAGGCTTCTCATTCCATTTTTTGCCCCATAACAGCAAAACTATTTTGTATCTATTGTTAAAAATCATACAAACACTGGGTTTGGTTGGTCTTAGGATGTGGCCTCATTATGCATTTATGTATACAGCCCCAACAAGGAATAATTCACTTTTCCAGATACAAGTCAAAATTTGTGACTGAGATTAATTCCATCCCGGCTCCCACAGCAACGGCATCTGCTGTTCTGTAATGACGTTGGAAACTCCCTTCCCAGCTCCCTGATTCTATGTGCTTTTCCTATAAGGAAATACAACTCAGAAAGTCTTGTCACTGGAATGTGATTTCTGTGTCATTGGAGACAGCTAGCTGAGGTTGAATGGGACCTGGGCTCATAGAAGGCAAAAGCCATCATAGGCATTACTGGGGGCTAAGTACGAAGTGTTTCCTTCTTGTCAGAAAGACAGTCACAGGCTTTGGTAGACGAAAGTGCCAGGCCCTATCCATATGCAGTGGATGTTATCACAGCCACGTTCATTCAGCATCCAGGGGATCTCCTATGAAACAAATGTCCGTAGAGGCTCCAGAAAGCTCATTTTACTCCATATTCTCATCTTAAAAAGCTCCTCAGCAGATGACGTCAGGTGCAGCGGCATACACCTCTAATCCCAGTACTTGGAAGACAGAAACTGGAGGACTGCAAGTTTGTGGTCAGTACTTAGCAAAACCCTATTTAAAAAAAAAAAACAGCTGGGTGTGGTGGCGCACGCTTGTAATCTCCACGCTTGGGAGGCTGAGACAGGAGGATCGCACGGGTTCGAAGCCAGCCTCAGCTACTTAGTGAGGCTCTCAGCAACTTAGTGAGACCCTGTTTCCAAATAAAGTATAAAACAGGTCTGGGAGTGTAGCCCGGAGGTAGAAAGCCTCTGGGTTCCACCCCCAATACCACCATTAAAATAAAATAAATAAATAAAAAACCAAAAAATTCCAGGCGTGTACTCGGTGGTTGAGTGTCCCTGGGTTTAATTCCCAGTAATACAAAGCAAAACAAAATGCCAAGAACAAAAAACCTAAACTAAACAAAACAAAACAAACCAACAATCTAGACACTCCAAAGCCTGGATAGTTTAAAGGACAAGTGCCTTAAAAACTTAAAAGCAACATTCCTACATTATTTATGTATATTATTTAAGATGTTACTTTAAAATTAATTGTGCAAAGTTAGTTTAGGGCTAAAGTAAAACCAGATAAAGTTTCTCCTTCCTATGATCCCCAGATCCACTATAGTCCTATCCTACTTATGAATACTTACCGCACAAATTCTAAGTAAAGATTAGCGTTGTTATGGGTCGCATTGTATCTCTGTCTTCTCCCTCAAATAAAACATGTGGATGTCCTAGCTCCCGGCGTCTGAGCTGTCACCTTTTTTGGAAACAAGGTGATTGCAGATGTCGTTAGTTAAGATGGGGCGAAGATGCTTGAGTGTAGGCCCTTAATCCAGCATGATAAGAAGACACACACACACACATGCACACACACACACGCACACTGCCCTGTGGAGACATGGTAGGGAAGGCAGCTAGCCTCGGGAAGATAGGCAGGGATGAAGTGGACAGCCACCAGCAGGGTGCCTGGGCCACAGGCTGGCAGGGCAGGCGCTGGAGCCTCTGAAGGTAGCCCTGCCCACAGCTTGGTTTGCATTCTGACCTCCAGAACTGAGGCAACGGCTTTCAGTGGCCTTAATGCTTTATGCCCCAGTGTTCTACATATGGGACGCCCATAAAAAGAACTTAAAGCTTAAATTGAGCAACAAACACACCTTTATGGCAACTTTGGAGTAAATATCATGTTTTTATATTTCTATCCTTTTGAGAAAAGTGATAGGTGAATAATTAGAGCATTTGAAAGTATTTTTTTGTGGTACTGGGGATGGAATCCAGGGGCATCGTACCTCCGAGCTACACCCCCAAGGCCTATACGTTAGTCTTTTTTAATTTTGAAACAGGGTGTCACTGAGTTGTGAAGAGTCTCGCTAAATAGCTGAGGCTGTCCGCGAACTGCGATCCTCCAGTCTCTGCCTTGTAATGCCGGGAGTACAAGCGTGAGCCACTATGCCTGGCTGAAAGTTTTTAAAATTCACTGCAAAATGGCATAAAATTTCCTACAAAAGTTACCTTTTACTAAATGTTCAACTGAACAATAAAACACTACGTACATAACTGACATGTAAAAAAGCATTCATAAAAATATTGTCCAGCGCGAGGTCGTCATTTTATCTTGAGGAATGTACTTTATTTCAAGTTATCGATGCTCAAATGTAGATATCCAGTACGTAGGACGTGGGGACACTGTGCTGAGGTGCAGGGAGCGCGCTGTGTCCTGCTGCTCGCAGACACTGATGAGTGAAATGTGTTCAGTGCCAACTCTAGGATGAGCTGAGGGGCGGGATGAATGTTCTGAGTGAGAATACTGAAGCATTTGACATAATAATGAACAAGTAATCTAACGATGGTGATGAAGCTGCTGCCACTGGAACTGCTGACACCGTAGAGAAGATGTTCTGGATCCTGTGGAATTACATCCTGGAGCATCTGACCCAGCAGAAGGGAGAGAAGGTGCGCGTGGGGAGGAGTGCTGATGCTTTACCACTGAGACTCCCACCTGTTCTCAGCGCAGACGGGAAATCAGTTGACAGCACCAGGTAAGTGGTGAGAATTACACAGTTCAGCACCCGCGTGCGATGGACAGCTCCCAAGTGCGCCAAAGATAAGTGGGAGAACACTTGCTCCGAATGCTGGAGGGAAACGAGAGATTCACTGGAGTCGTCCAGCTCAATGGAGACCTTTGAAGAAATGCTAACGCTGGAAATAGAGAATAACATGGTAAAAGAAACTGTACACTGTTCTGCAGAAAGTAAGAATAAATTTGAAGCACTTAGTGTAGTTGAGTTAAAACATTTTTTAGGAATTCTTTGCTTTCAGGCTATGAAAAGCTACCCTCTGTAAAAGACTACTGGTCAGACGTCCAAGATTTTGGTGGATTGATCATCGAGAAGGCAATGTCAAGAAGTCGCTTCCTGGAGCTGAAAACTCTCATACACTTTTGTAGCAAAAATGAATGGCAAGATAAAGGTTTTAAAAATCATCCTTGAATAAATATAATTTAGAAATCACGCACGAAATTTGCTCTGAGAAAATTCTACAGTGGATGAGATGATTATCAGCGATGATGGACACAATTCGCTGAAGCAATTTATAAGAGGTAACTAATTTTGTTACAGATTCTGGGCACCGAGTGGAGTATCAGAACATTGCTGTAACTTTGACTTTCCTTGGGAGAAAGGGCTTCAGAAGGACCCAGTGACGACCTTTTGCTTGGAAGAAAGGTAGATCTGCAAGAGCTTGAAGTGGTACAGAATCCACAGTCAGGCTCATGCTCTGTTTTTTTTTTTTAAATCACAGTCTGTTCATTGCTTATGATTTGTCAGTGCACCTTTGAAGTACTGAATCCAAGCTACAGACACCACGAGGGAAAACAGACCAAACAGATGTCCTCCGAAGCTAACAAATTGATGAAAAAACAAGCAGAGAGTTGTCTGGGTGCAGATTCAGTGCAGATGATGACACGCTCATCGCAAAATGGTTAGGCAGTAAATGTCTCCTTGTTGGAATAAACTATGATGTGGCAGAACCACATCATAGAAAAAGAAAGGGCAGAGCCAACGTGCCCCAAACAAAAGTAGTGGTCATCTATAGCGATTTTGGTGGTGGTGTCAACAGACACCACTGGGTGTTTTTCAAATATTCCACTTCTGTTAGAGGTAAAAAATAATAATATTTGGCTTTTGTTCACTGGAATAATTACTATGTGTATCAAAACTGCATGGATTATTTACATATTTGTGAAGAAAGGCAAGAAAGACCTCACAAATTTGTTGGGTTTCAAAACAGACATCTGCTTAGTATATCTAAGACCATGCAAGGAGAACCCATCAGGAGGAAGAAGGTGTAAAACTCCTGGACATTCTGCTGCCCACGACAGTATCAGGTTGGGCATGAGAAACCACACTATTTCCCAATGTAAAGAACGGCAATGACATCACGGCACATGGTGTCAGGGAAACCAACAACATATTGTCAATGATGCGATGTAAGCCTTTGTTTGAAGTGTGTTGCTGCTTTCCACCAGAGCCAGTTGTTGGACAGGCCATGAAAGTCACTTATTTGTATATTGCATAAGTATAAAAGGTATCACATTTACTCAATGTCTTTATAGCTTACTTATGCAAAACATACTTTATTTTCCCAATGTCCTATTTATAGGACCGTCTACATTTTGGTTCTTACTGGTAAAAATGGATATGTCGGCTCTAGATTTTGATTCTTAACCTATTTTAATATGACTCTATCAATGTGAGAGTTGGGGTCTAGAACGTCCTCCAAAGCCCATGTGTTGAAAGCATGCCCCAGCGCAGCCAGGTTGAGAGGTGGGCTTGACTGGAGGAAGTGGGCCACTGGAGGCATGGCTCTGGGGGCCATGTGTGCCCCTGCCCCCTCCCCTGCCCCCAGGCTTCCTGCCACCGTGCTCGAGGCCTTGCCACCATGGCTCCTGCCCAGGAGCAGACTAATCAAGGATGGGATACTCCATAACCTCTGAAATCCTGAGCCCCCAATAAACCTTTCTTCCTTTAAGTTGGTTTGTCAAGTATTTTGGCCACAGTGATAAAAAAAAGAGCTGAAACGTTTGCAGAGTTGGAAACTTGAGACTCAACTGGATTGAGGCACCCAGTTGTGACACTTTGTTACCGCAGTCCTCAGAAAGCCACTCACAGTCAAATCCGAGTCTTCACACAATTCATAAGCACAATTAGTAAGTACAGGTGTGACTTATTTTAGGAATCAAGTGGTGATTTGCTATTAGGAAATGTATTAATGTAAGTAATCACACTGATTGTTTAGAGTGTTTTTATAAAGGCACCTTGATACAGAGGTTTGACTGAGGTTGACTTTACCCAAATAGCACGTATGCATCCTGTGCACACACCATGGACCGTGCTGTGTCTGTCTGAAAAGCCCAAGAGAATCATCAGAAAACTATGAGAATGAATACAAAAGAAGAATGGCCAATAAAGAAACGCACCAAAAATCAATGGCTTTCGTAAATGCCAAACATTAAAAAGAGTTAGAAAGCATAATAAATAAAATGGCTTCATAACAGCAAGCAAACAAATTCCTGGAAGTAAACTTAAGCAATATGCAATTCCATATGAAGCAATCTATAAAATTTTAGTGAAGGATATAAAAGGAGACAAATGAATGGAGGGATTATTAACTCGATATTATAAAAATGCCATTTCTCTCCTAATTAATCTAATAGTGCACTCTCAGTCTCTGTCTGCAGATGAGTCTAAAGGTTATCAAGACAGCAGAATGAAGTAGAACATTTCAATTTTTTCACACTATTAAGAGTAACTAGCTCCACTAACTAGAAAAATGTTTTTTTAGAGTAAAAAAAAAAAAGGAAAAGAAAAGAAAGAGGAGTGATATAAGTCAGATAAAGGGTGAACAGCCAGAGTCTAGCCTGCTGCAGGTGGGGATGTGAAGTCTACTCCATCCTGGCTGCCCCCAGTCAACCCAGAAGGGCCGAGGGCGCCAACATGCGGCAGGGGATAACTGCTTAAATCCCCGGGAGAAAGGTGAGTAGAGTGTGTAGCTCGAACTGCAAAGCAAGGTAGGGTTGGGTCGGTTAACTCTTTCAAGAGACAAAGCAGTGGATTTCTTCATCTACAGTCCTGGGAGCGGCCAGGCCCTGCTGCCCTCTCTGGCTATAGAGAGCCGAGGGAGGCCTGGTGTGCACGCCCAGCCCGTCATTACTTCTGGGGAGTCCCGGGCAAGGCACTCTGGGGTTTCCAGTTTTCTAATCTCTGACATGGGAATGAGTTCCTGCCTTGTAGGAGTATTGCAAAGAAGAAATGAGATGGCATGTAATTTGCCAAGAACAGAGCACTTGAGAGACATTATCCACAGAGCACTTGAGAGACATTATCCACATTCCTGCTTATATAACAATTAAAATTCCGCACTACAAAGAAATCTATCTCAACATGAGATCAAATAATGAGAGAGAGAGAGAGAGAGAGAGAGAGAGAGAGAGAGGAGAGAGAGAGAGAGGAGAGAGAGGAGAGAGAGAGAGAGAGAGAGAGAGGAGAGAGAGGAGAGAGACAGAGAGAGAGAAGAGAGAAGAGAGAAGAGAGAAGAGAGAAGAGAGGAGAGAGAGGAGAGAGAGGAGAGAGAGGAGAGAGGTGGGGGAATGCTTTGCATTAAGTGAGGCAGAGAGAAAGTGCTTTGCATTAAGTGAGGGAAGGCATGCCCTCCCTGCAGGGAGAGCCAGGCTCCCAGACTTGGGAGCCCCACCTCCAGCTTCTCTCTGAGCATGGCTGGGACAGGAAGAAATTGGAGGCTCAGAGGGGCTGGTTTGCAGCCTACTTGACCCAGCAGCACAGGAAGCAGCAGAGGGGATGCTGCATTTGCGGGTCAGGAGGAGGGAGACTAGAAGGTGGATCCCTGAGTCCCTGGGCCTTGGCTCTGTAGACTGGGCTGCAGCACCCAGGGTCTTTGGGTAGAGTTGCCAAGGCCCAGGATCATGGAAAGGTGGCTGTGCAGAGAGAGGAGCAGGGCTGGGCCCATGAGGTCACGTTCCAGCGCAGACTAAACGGGCTCTCGTGAGAGCCTGGGTGTCAGAACGGTCAGATCCCTGCACTCAGAGCACAGAGAGCGGCCGGGTCACACGCCGCCAGCCTTGAACTGCAGCTTAGACCACAGCCTCGCCCTCCCCAGGCCGTCTGGCTGCAGTGCTTGCCCCACCGCCGCCCGCCTGGACACCGCTGAGGGCTGAGGCAGGGAGGTGGAGGAGGGAGACTTTCAAGTTCCAGGACTGAACTGTGACTTGAAGAAGGCTGGCCCCGAGCTATGTGTTCCTCTACCTAGCAGAGAAGTATTTCCGAGGAAGGCCAAATCAGATATCGTCAAAATAAACGAGTCCCCACCTTCTCTGAAACTCTAAACTGCAGTGAGAAATGTGTCAACCTAGTTTTGCAAAGGGTTAATATATTAATATAAAGATCTATTTGTTACCAATAAGAAAATAGTGCAAATCTGCTAAAGGAAGAATAGGTTAAAAAAGACACTCAGGGAAAATATAAATATACATAAAAAATAAACAGCTCTCAGAGAAGCCAACATAGAAGGCACAGGAAAGGCAGCGTGGGGTGTTGTAGGCTAGCGGGTCCGACACGCGTGCACACGCGCAGCCCCTGGCCTCTTCGCCCAGGTGCGTGCCTGTGGCCATACCCAGGCAGGGCAGTGGGACCAGGAGCAGTGACAGAAGGACATCTCCGGTCTTCCCTGCCTCGATATCTAACACAGGAGGAAAACAACAGCATCAGCCTATCAAGACAGAAAAAATAATCACCATCAGCAGCCAAGCGGGAAAGAAAATAATCAAGTGCAATGAATTCCAGCAACAGGCAGCCCGAGGAACGTCTGCCTGGTCTGGAGGAGATGGGAGGACTTGGCAAGCGATTCCGCTCCCACCAACCTCTGTGCAGATGCCAGAGCAAGCGCAGGTCCCAGGCGGGGCCTCTGCCTCCCAGTCCCAGGCCACCCTTGAACGGTGAAACTTTGTTACAAACATCAGGATGAGATGCAGGGTGTGAAGTGCCTGGGAGCAGGGACTGCTACACTGCAGAGGGCAGCTGGTTTCCACTTCACAGGTCTGTCTGTAGAGAACGCAGGTGTACTTGGGAAAACTCCGCCTGTCACTGGAACTTTTCAGGCTTGGCCCCATGTGTTTGCACATCCTCTTTCGGGGGCTCTGCTCATCCTTGGCTCTGTGAGGCCCTTCCTCTCCCAGAGGCAGGCGGCTCAGCCTCCCAGGGACAGGCTTTGAGGGGAAGCCCTGCTCCTGGGTTTCCTCCTTCCACAGCTGTATCCCTAAGCCTGCAAAGTCAATCCTAAAACAGGATGCATTTTAGTTTATAAAAATAAAACCCTCTTTTTTATTTAAAAATGTGGTTTTGTAACACCAGGACTTTCCCGAACACTGAATGAATAATTCATTCTCCAATAAGAAGTTTGGGGACTTTCCTGGTGGCAGGCAGCACGTGACTTTTGATGGTTTCTTGTACCTGATCCAGAGTCATTGAATTTCTCTGTCTGGAGGGAACACTTTTAGGAAACCTACCTGGGAATGACATCCAAGCAAGTTCTAGTATAAGCTGCACAGGAAGAGGACAGATGACATTCCCATGCCGGGGATCATTTATTCTGTACGTTATCAGAGCAAAGTTATGTGCAGAGTCTCAGTTCTGCAACCACTTGCGATTTCAACGAGCCCCTCCTTATCTAATTATAAGCTATTATGCCAATGGCCCCTTAGCTGCTGTCTGGAATAAGACAGTGTTTTAAAAAATATAGTCTCTCCCTCCCACTCCGAATTCTGGATTTCAGTTAAACAATTCTGTGCCACTTAAGTGGTACATAGGAAACTTTCCTTACTTCAGGAGGCAGGGCAGGCTGCGAGTCTGCTTTTGAGCAACCAAGCCCCGCCGAGGGGTGGCGTGGCTTCACTACTACTCCCAGTGACCTCCCAGGACACGGCAGAGCCAACAAATGCCTCTCGGCAGAGGAGCGGGGCTTTCACGCAAAATCCTCGTGCAAGGAAAGTAAGATGGAGCGCGCACACTGATGCATCAAGCTAACACAGATGGCAGTTACACCTCAGAAAACAAACCATGTTTGAATTCTGACCCTCTGCAATGGGCAGAGACTGGAAAGAGAGACCTGGCCGCTGGCAGGGGAGCCGGCCCGCACCTCGGCACCTCTGCAGGTCTTGGTGGTCCCCCCGGGGCACGGAAGAGTCACAGAACACCCACGTCAGACACGGCCATGCTGTGACCAGGTCGATGGAGACCAAACGAGACCCTCCATGACCCTCTGAACACCAACAAGAACATGGGGAGTGCCGCGACTCCGATGGCCAGACCCCTCCCCACTCATGCAGTGGCTGCCTGGCTATGCCTGCCTTGTGACTCTCCCAGCTCCTGTCTTCCTGCATCCTAGCAAGGATCTGGAAAGACAAGATTTCAGCTGCCCCGGCTTCCTGAGCTAGATCCGACTCCTCAGGCTCACAGGCCACCTGCCAAGCCCACCATCCATCGCCAGTGAGACTCCTATGGGTGGGACCTCCGCTCCTACTGTGGACTGCCCCGTGCGCATTTGTGTGGTGAGACCCCTCACTGCCAGAAGGAGGACCTTGGAGGCCCGGCCTGCACCCAATGGGGTAGGGCAGGGTCCAGAAGGGAGGGAGCAGAGGCCCCAGCCTGGACCCTGCCACCCTGCATGCCTGCGGTGCAGACACAGCACTGAGGGGCCAGGACTGGCGGGCAGCGTCCCTCACCAGAGAACTCCTGGGCCCCAGAGAGGGCCTGGACACCGCTTCCCTCCTGCCTGCTTCCAGCTGGCTGGCCCGGCCTCCCTCAGTGATTAGGCCACCCCCAGCTGTCTCCTTTGCTTCACCACGGTCCTCCGCATCCTGCCCCCAGCAGGCCATCCCAGGAAGAGTGGATGGTGCCCTCAGTGGCTGACTGAGGGCAGATGCCCTCTGTCCTTCTGGAGTAGGAAGGGCAGTGGATAAAAGAAGTCCAATGTGATGTATGATTACAATGCACCAATAAAAATAAATTAAAGAAATGGCATACTGAATACTTGCAAATAAGATGATCCTTTGATATATGATGAACCTGAGTTTTTCTCCATTGTCTCTTGATTATAATAAACTTTGACTTTTTAAAAATTAAAAAAAAAGAAGTGCAAAGGGGAGCCACAGAGTTATCTGCAGCAAAGCTTCTGAGCAGAGTGATTAACGGTTTGTTGGCACTTATAAAAGTCAATGTTTAATCGCTTATCGCCACTGATTATGCTAATGAGACGAAGTGATATATGGGAGATCCGCATGGAAGTGGAAACGCGCCGGGAATCCTGGCGCTGAGGCTCGGCCGCCTCCTCTTCTCTGGGCCCGGAGCTGCTCTGCAGGTGTGGCTGCCGCCCAGGAGGCCGGGCTGAGTGTGGCGCCTGCTGTGGGCCCTGGTCTCCCAGGGGCGCTGCCTCTGCCTCGGTGAGGAAGCTCCTGCCATGCAGAGGTTGCTCCCTGCGGGCAGGGCAGGGCGGCCCCTCCACACACCTATGGAAAGGGTAAGAAAGCCCCGTTCCTTTCCAGGGAGAAAGGCAGGTCAGCTCCGCAGGCCGGGCCGAGCTCTGCTCTCCTGTGGGCTGCCCAGGGCTGGTGCTGGTGCTGGTGCTGCTGGTGCTGAGCGCAGTGGGCCTTGGCTGGGGCAGGTGGTGGCCTTCTCGCAGCGGCCCAGCCCTCTGGACCTCTGAGAAGTGTCCCACAGGCTGAGAATGCTGGTGGCTTCCTTCTTTGGCCCGGGGGAAGGCAGATCTGGACCCAGCAAGGACCTGAAAGCTGGACCAGACTCCAAGAGCCATGTGACCCGGAGCGGCACTTCCCTGCTGAGAGGGGGAAGAGCCGAGGGTGGGCTTGGGAGCCGGCCTTTGCGGGCCTCGCTCGGCCTGCACCCTGGGTGACCCCGCGCCACTCACAGGTCAGAAGGGGTCTCTGGGCTGTGTTTTCATGCACAGCCCAGAAGCTGCAGGGGATGTTCTTCTGTAGTTTTCCTTTGAAAAATTAATAAAGGGAAAGTGGGGCTTGATCTGGTCTTGTCCTGGGTCTCTGCCCTCTATTCCCCGCCTTTCCGCCGGCCTCCTCCAGATTCCGTGGTAGCCATCACCACCCACCGGACTCCAGCCCACCTGGCTGGGGACACGCCCGCCCCACTGTCCCAGGTCCTGCGCCTAGAGCTGTGTCAGGTGGGCACATCGAGACCGGTGTGCTGGGACAGACTATACCAGGTAGCTGCATCAGGATGCTCAGGGGCAGTCACTGACCACGTGACAGCTTATCAATACACATTCTTACACCAAAATGCGGAATGGAATCACTGTTCCCATTTTGCAGGTAAGAAAACTGAGGGTCATGTATGTTAACTGCGTGTCTGAGCTCACTTTCCAGTGGAAGCCGAGAGCCCTGGCTGCGGCCACAGCGGCCCAGCTCTCTGTCTATTACCACACCACAACCCAGGCGCAGGTTGTGTTGCTGAGGCCTCAGACATCCAGGCGCCACGCGGTGCCCGGACACCAGAGCCAGGCTGTGCTGTGGGAAGGGCGCCTCAGCTGCTCCTTACTGCAGACGGTGCTGGGTTTCAAGCCCGGGATTCTCCAATCCGTGGCTGTTTCCGCCATTCCTGTGCTTCCATTGCAAATGCACACGTGTACGCTTGTACACACATGTATACTCACATACACACATGCATGCATGTACGTGTACAGAAGTGGGCATGCACACATACACACGTACATACACTCACAGATACACACTGCCACTCAGATAAAAGTATTATATCCACGGTAAGGCCATATTGTAGACCTCATAGCTTCATTATGTTTTTTAAGATGCATGCTAATTTATGTCAAGTAATCTATGACCAAATTGTGAGGAAATCATGCTTACTACAAGCCTCTATAATACGGAAATTCACCGTGAAAACAAAATTAAGGTTATCTGCAGCATCACTGTCTAAATGTTATTTGCATATTGCAAAATCATTTTGAAGCTTTTAATGAAGATGTTTTATTCTTAATAATAACTTAGTGATGCTATGTGTGCCGGTTGTGGCTAGGTTTCTTCCCAGAAAGCCTTTCTGTCCATACCCGCTGTTGAGGTGGCATGGTGTACCAGGGGCCAGGGCTGCTCAGCTCAGGATTGCCCATGGAGGGGCTGCACCGCCTTTGGGCCCTCCTACAGATGACAGGCGGGGCGGGAGGCACCGGTGTGCCCACAGCGCTGAGGTGCCCTCCCGCTGCCAGGAGGGTCTGTGCTTCTCCAGCAAGCCGCTGTCAGAGCGTCGGATTGCCTGAGTGCCGCATCGTCGTAATAGCGTGCCGGGAGCTCCAGGTGCAGACATCTTTGCATACTTCTCTGATAATTTCCTTTGTTCAAACAACAAAAAGTGAAGTTCCTGGGTCTGCCTTTTAAGGCTTTTTGTTAACATATTGCTAAATTATCCCTGGGAAGGTTGTATAATTTTCTACTGTTGTGAGCAGCAGAGCCAGTGGGCCGAGTTGTCCTTCAGAGCTGGAGCACCGGGCGAGATGCTCGCATTCCATAGCGGCTCCAGTCTCTTTCCTGGCATCGCCCACGAGGTCCCCACCCTGACTCTGGAAGTCATGGTCACCCGCCTTTGCTCCTCGGAGGCCGTCTCCCCCACGGCGATTCTCAGGACACAACAAGGATCAGCTGTTGGACCCTGCAGCGATGCTTTAAAACACAGACGGATGCCTCGGTGTCCCAGCCAGACCAAGACCCAGGACCTCTCTGAGCGTGCCCTGAGTTCATGAGCCCCGCTGTCCCGTTCCACGGGAGGAGCCCAAATCCATGCTGAGGATTCTTTTGATCGAACTATGAGGAAAGACGCTGCACACCGTGGAACCAGCCCGGGGTGCTGAGCACATCACAGCGAGTCCGGTCAGCCGTGAGCAGGCTGCCCGCTGGAGAGAGCAGGTCCAGGACCTCAGTGGGGATGGGCAGAGCTAGAGCACGTGCTGAACACGTTTCTCTGCTCCAAGGCTTCCCAGAGCCCTTAGCAAGATGGCGGGAATATAAAGAAAGGGAACTAATAACCCAAGGCCGTTCCGGACGCCCCACAGGCACACAGTTGGGGCAGCTTCCTGCCGCTTCTCCGCCTGGAAGCCTTCCTTGTGGCGCCTCCTGCAGCCCGGTTGGGAGTGCGAGTCCGCACAGCTGCATCCGCGGGCCCGGCCTTTGCGATCGATGGTACACAATTAGTCATCCCTTAGATCTTGACTTGATGCAATCTGTGAGGAAAAGTCAATGCACCTACTTTATTAAGGCACACAGCAGTAATTAAGTGTGAAGTTAAGAGGACAACACGTCTGTCTGTAAGAATGCTATCTAGCAACGTGCGAGAACTTTCTAGGAGTGCGTTCTCTGTTTCTTGAATCCTGGGCTCCTAATTCACCCTGCAGAAGCATCTTGTGGGACGCCAGCTTCCGGGGACACCGAGCGGTGTGACAGACACCCGGGACCAGAAGGCAGGGCTGCCCAGGGCAGACTGTGGTTGAGCAGCTGACTGGTGAAGTGGTTTGGGTCCACACCTCGCCTTTTTTCTGCTCCAGTTTCCTCAATTGTAGAACAGGATGCTAATCCGCACTCTCCTGGGGCCCTCTTTTTGGTCCTGGGAAGTGAAAGACACAAGTCAGTGCATTCATTACCCTTTCCTCCTAGCGAGAGTCCTCCTGGGTAGGGATGGCGCGTGTTGCCCCCAGCCCCAAGCGCATCCCCAGCAGGGCTCTTCCTGGAGCCAGGCGAGGCAGGGCAAGAGCACCCGGAGATGTCAAATGCTTTCTCCGGGAGAGTCGCGCTGAGTTCTACAGGAGTGGAGAGCTCATCGGCTCCTGATTTCCGTGTGGGACTAAGTCGTTCACTTATCTGAGTAACCGAGGAGAGGCATTTTGTTATTTTTCTCCTGATAAAGAAAATAGACAGAGGAGGTGCTACTGATGCTACTGATGCCGCTGTGGGCCGACGGCTGGGAAGGGTGTCTGCAGCTACACTCCCAGCGCAGCACGCTGAGCTCTGCCCCGCTCACACCAGAGACGCCCGTCCAGGTCACCCAGTAGCTATGAGGGCAAGAGAGTCTGTCCTCTCATGCCTGCCTCCCCGCAAGGCCCTTCCTCCCAGAAAGACCCCGGCTTAGGGCCTCCCCACCTTCCCAGCCTTCCTCCCACTGTGGCCAGGCGGCCAGGCGGCCACGCGCGGGTGTCTTTCCCACGGACCCAGAGCCTGCTCACTTGGTATTCTAGCTTCCTGCAAGGCAGCCCAGGCACCTGTTCAGCAGATGCGATGCCACATCGCAGACTTGCTCTGTTGAGCTCAGCATCTTGAAGAGGAAAAATCTTAAATTTCCTTTGGAAAGTGTGCAGATTGTTCTTTAGCCTGTGATGAAACCCCGGCAGAGACCCTTTCTGTCTGGAAGTCAGACCCACACGGGACCGAGTGCGCCCCCAGACAGAGGCACCTACACGATGCTTGGAGTTCTCAGGAATGCCCCTTCTGACCCCGCTGGCTCCCTGCAGCCATCATGGAAGAGGTTTCGGCACGGTGTCCGGGGCTCCTGGCTCCAGGCTTCCGGCAGTGCTGCGAGTGGGCGTGTCCTCTGCGGTGGGATCTGTTGTCTGCAGCTAAGAGCCCTGGCCCATCCCTACTGACCTACTGGTCCACAACAGCAGCTCGCTCTGCCAGTGCCCTGGCTTCCGCAGGCACCTTGCCTCTTCAGGAGAGAGTCTAAGTATCTGTTCCATTGCTTTGTTCTGTGGACCTCCCGTATCCCATCTCTAAATGCAAGCCGTCGCCTCATGAATCCCAGAGCCCATTTTCTTGTGGGTTTTTGTTTGTTTGTTTGTTTGTTTTACGTGCATCCACTTCTGATAGCAATTGCACTCAACTCACAGAATCTACCAGAGAGCCAGGGAACCAAGCAGGAATGATTCCCACGCGGGAGCAAGACAGGAGGGACATCTGACTACCTGGGAAGTGGTCTGTGGACACCCCGCTGCCTCCCCCAGTGCCTCTGGGGCTGAGCACTAGAACCTTCCAGGCCTTTGCTGAAGATCGAGACTCCACCCTGGCTGCAGCCCCGCTGCACCGGGACGTCTCGCCTCTGCTTCCAGAGCACCGTGGAATCCATCCAGTTCACATGGCGCATTCGAGATTCCTCTGGGCGTCAAGGGACAGCCTCCAAAGACGGAGACGCGCCTGAGCCTGGAGTTCCCGGGCGTGGGAGTTCTGAGCTGGAACTCAGAGATGTTTATCATTATGTCTCTTCAGGGTAATTGGGATTCCTGGTGATTCTTGCTCCTTTGATTTCTTTTCTACAGAAAAGAAAAGATTTTATTCTGAGGATGTGTCAGATGCTTGCTTATGATTGACATTGGTACTTTAAAAAAAGTATCGTATTTTATGGGAACTGTCAGCTCTTGCCTCCGAAGGAGACTTTTTGTACTTTGCGGTGCACTTGGCGTCATTTCTGTGGCTCTCGGACCGTGTTTATCGTGGGCTTATCAGTTCCAAGTGCCTGACTCACTGTTTGCATTTTGCGTATGATGTCTGTAAGTTTTAAGTTTTCCACTTTTATCCCCAGCTGGGAATTCCTCACAAGACACTGAAAATCACACTTTCAGGAAGCAGCTTTCCTTACAAGTTTTCAGCTTTTCTTAGCTGTGTGCAATTAGCAGAGGAAAACCACTGTGCTACTCACAGTTCAGCCGACAGCAGTGAGCACGCCCCGGGTGGGGGCGCAAGATGCTCAGGGGGACTGAATCCTGCCTGGTTTCCATGCCCTGAACCTGCCTCAGTCTCCCTCTCCCTCTCCCTCCCTCTCCCTCTCCCTCTTCCTCCCCCTCTTCCTCTCCCTCTCCCCCTCTCCCTCTCTCCCTCTCCCTCCCTCATTCACCTGTGATTTCAGGTGATTGAGAGATAACATTAGTCCACAACCCAAAGTTGATGCCCAACCATATTGCAGTAGAGGGTAGGCTCCAAGCCGCCCTGGCCCACGTGTGCAGGGCCACCCTTGAGTCTCAGGCACCTGAACCGGGTCTCAGTCCTGCCAGCTACACTCCCACCTCTTGGAGTCATCTGAAAAATCCTGTGTGAGCACTTCCTGACTGACACAATAGGAAAAGAAAAGGTATAGCTGGTGGGTGCATCCTCAGCGTAGAACAAACAGTGCCCACAGGTAGGGGCCAGGAGGCCAGGCGCACTCCACGCGGGCCCAGCGGGCAGGCAGAGGACCATCCGAGAATCTCTCAGCATCGGCAGCCAGCTGCCCACGCGTGACAGCTCCTGCGTGGCCTGCCTGCTTCCTCTGCCCCTGTGCCTTGCGGAGCCCGCGGAGCCCGGGGAGGGTCCCCAGCAGAGGCCTGACAGCCAGGATCACTCCTCCTCCACAGAGGTTTGCAGGATGGGCTTGGCTGGAGAGTCTCACACTTGGGGCTTGGGGTGAAATGTCTCCTTATCTCTGTCTTCCCAAGGTGAAGCGTCTCATTTACGATGCTCTTGGGCTTTCGGGGTGTTAGTTGCTGGTCTGCCCTCCGCAGTCCTGAGTTTTCTCTGCTTGCCACAGAGAATGGTATGATCATTTATGGTTTTGAAATTGAAAAGATGTAAAGCTTCTGAAGCCATACCCAGTCCTAGTTTTGTATTTTGTAAAATGAATGCTGTAGTTACAAAAGTGGGCATATTTAATCCACATTCGTTTCAGGGTGCAGCCTAGAGTGTTTGGAGCACGCTGCCCTCCCTCCCCTTGGAGCTAAGGTCTGTGAGCTCCCTGACTTGGCCCTGAGATGTGACCTGCTTGTGTAACTATCGCCTTCTGGACTACAAGCACCCCAAGGACTTTGCCCAGTACCCAATCTCCTCCCTCCTCCTCCAGCAGAGGGCATAACTGCAGATGTGAATTTGGCCTGAGCCCTGTTTTACGGATGGGCGTATTTGGTAAGGCCATCACAGACAGTTACAGAAAGCAGAAATTCTTTACCATCCTGATTGTTGGGAATATAACATGCCTTTGTGTTCTTAAAGAAACAAACCGTGTGTCCATTTCTGGAGAACTGTGTTGCTACCTGTGGTTTATTTCTGTTCCTTTATAAACATGACACATTTGATTTTACCAGTTTGGAATTTGTTTGCACATTGTTTTAGATGTTTGTTCAGGATAAGTTAAAGTTGAAAAAAATCCAGGTAGGCTTATTCCTAAGGAGATCAGTTAAGTTATATATGGCTTCTTAAATAGTCATTCTTAAAGAAAAAAAGAGCCTGGGCCCCATCAGGGAGTACAATTTGATTTGGCTTCACTTGGGGCAAGATACACTCTTAGATAATGCTGCCAGGACATTTAGGTTCTGGCATGAACTGGCCATCCAGACCTTTGCTGAGTGAATGAAGGCACATATTATTGTGTTTTCTACCTTATTCTGACTATAACTTAATATTTTTAAAATAACCGCTGTGCCTAAACATTAACTGATATGTTATAATAGCACGTGAGCATTCAGCATCCTGGGATACGTTTAAGAATATCTCATTTTGTAGAAGTGAAGCAGCCGTTATTATTTATTACCTGCTCCTATAACATGGGATTCTTCTCTCCGCCTTCCTTGCAAGAGAAGCAGAGCCCTTTGAACTCTCCTCTTCTGTATGAAACCCCTTGTTCATGGCAACCATGCTGCTAGGAACACGCTTTCTCTCAACTGGATTCCAGCACTGTTCCCACGCTGAGGCAGGAGGGCTGGGACCCAGGCAAGTGGGCTGGCCATCCTGGAGCCCGGGAACCCAGGTCCTCTGGGCTCCCAGGGCCAGAAGGAAGGAAGGAAGGAAGGAAGGAAGGAGGGGAAAAGAGAAATGTGAACCCTGGTCAGTCGGAAGCACTGTACAGAGATTGCAGACAGCGTCACCAGCTGTGGAGGCCGGCCGCAGGGTCCACAGGCCATGACGTCCCGCCATCCTGCACCACCAGGCTGCGTGGGGCTCCGTGCAGGAGATGCTGCCCGTGGCCTGAGTCTGCGAGCTTGCCAGGATGTGCTTTTTATTTATATCCCCCCTCTTTTAGAGGATTCAAAGCAGTAAGGCCATTTGAAAGAAACATTATATACATTATATTAAGTGTTGCCATAAATACTCTGAAAGCCAGGTAGAATTTCAGGCTCAGACTCGGATTCTTTCTTCCTACATTAGTGTTTGCTATAAATGTTTATAGGCTGAGCAGATTGGGCTTCTTTTCTAAAACTATTTTTTTCTTAGAAAAGCGATATATGCTTAATGTTGAAACATTTACAGATAAGCAAAAGCAGGCCTCCCATCGTATCATTGCTAATATTTGTTTTATATTCTTCTCATATTTGGCTTATTTCTCTATCTTTCTAATTTTTGATTTATATACTTGTATGTTTCCTGTCTGGAGAATGGGACTGAAGAAATACACCTCATATCTTAGGTTTTTTTTTTTTTTGCGGGTCTGGGGATGGAACCCGGGGCATTCCAGCTCCGAGCTCCACCTCCAGACCTATTTTTTATTCTTTATTTTGAAACAGGGTCTCATCTCACTGAGTTGCAAAGGGCCTCACTAAGTAGCTGAGGCTGTCCGTGAACCGCGATCCTCGGTCTCAGCCTGGGATCGCTAGTGTGCACCACCACGCCCGGCTCTCACCTAGACTTCGTAAGCCTGCAGGTGTGCACAGGTGTAATGCGTAACTGGGGCTGCATCCTATTTTTCACGGCCTTCTTCATACCTGCCTTGCTGCCTAATTCCCACCGTGGGAAGCTGTACTTTCATTGTCTAGCTCAGCTCTCTTCCCAGTCTCACGCTTTGTTTCTTTTCTTCCATCTTTACCATTCCACGCCATTTTATTTCAGTATATTTTACTTCTTTTTCTAGATTTTTGAGCCAAACACCCAATCTATTTTTAATTCACTATTAAATTTAATTAACTATTTAATTAACTATTAGAATAATTGAAAACTACGAAAAAATTTTTGAGTTTAATGCCAATTAAATGCTATGGATTTTGATGTGTGATTGATATACATTTTTCTTTTCTCAGTAACCCAGTTTGAAGTATTTACTTCCTTGTCATTAGAAACATGTTTTTGTATTTCTTGTATTTTATTTTATTTTATTTTATTTTATTTTATTTTATTTTATTTTATTTTATTTGTAGTACTGAGGGTAGAACCCAGGGCCTTTCTAGCTCCAGGCTATATTCCCAGATATATTTTATACTTTGTTTGGAAACAGGGTCTCACTGAGTTGCTGAGAGCCTCACTAAGTAGCTGAGGCTGGCTTCGAACCTGCGCGATCCTCCTGCCTCAGCCTCCCAAGCGCGGGGATTACAAGCATGCCCACCATGCCCGGCTATGTTTTTGTATTTTAAACCAGGGATATTAACTGTGTCAAGCAATGACACGCGCTGCTTAGAATTAGTCCATCACTGATAGCAGAGGTCGGGGCTGGGCAGGCCAGGGGCTGGGGCCGGCCTGCTTGTGTGGGTGCCGGGGGTGGGGAGCTGAGGAGAACGCGGCCTTGGAGCGGAGGCTGAGTGGAAAGCGGAGCGGCCAAGCCAACCCTCGAGGGAGGGCGTCCAGGGAGAAAGAAGGCTAGAGGGCGCTGGGGGCTCGGGGCTGGACAGAGGGAATGCCCTGGTCAAGCCGATACCCAGGTCCTGCGCGCACCTGCCACACGCAGGACTGTGCCGGGTGCTGTGTGCATAACCAGCTTGTTCTTGCTGCACCCTGAGCAGCAGGTGGCACCCTCCCCTCCACTTTCAGACGGGGAAACTGAGGCACGAACAGTGAGATGACGGCTCAGGTCAGACGCTGTGAGTTGCAGCCTCCTGCCCTGGCCTCTCCTCTCTGGCACGGGGAAGGGGAGGTGAGCAGAGGCCCGTGGCTGTCCCTGGGAGCCAGAAGCTCTGGGCTTCGGGGCTGGCCCCTGGACAGAGGCTGCTGGGATGTTCTTCCTCTGGGACTGTCCTCCTGAGCTGACAAAAGTCAGAGCTGGCTCCTCTCTGTACAGTACCCACCGGGCACAGTCTGTGGGCTGAGGGAGAGATGAGAGCTGGTGAACAGGCAGAAGGAGCTGGCGTCGGCCCATCTTAGAGGGTGTGCACAGGGAGGGAGGGGAAGAGGGAGCGCCTGCCAGCACTCGGGGCCATGCAGGGCGCACCAGCCTTCCCTTCATCCCCAGCCACCCTGTGGCAGGCCAGGTGTGGCTCCCAGCCCTGGGCTATAGGCGAGAAAACGCCCTGCCACGAGGTCACTGGGCAGACAGAGATGGGTACAAGTGAACTGAGCCTCAACATCTGGACATCTGCCTGGGGTCCTACGCCTCCACTCATGGTGGCTCCAGTAGGCCAGGGGTCTGATGGACACCAGGAGGAGGAGTCCCTGGCCTCCCCCTCCCTGCCTGCCTGCCTGGGTAGAGGCTCCCTGACCTCTTCCTACCTGCCTGGTAGAGGCTCCCTGTCCTCCCCCTCCCTCCCTGCCTGGGTAGAGGCTCCCTGTCCTCCCCCTCCCTCCCTGCCTGGGTAGAGGCTCCCTGTCCTCCCCCTCCCTCCCTGCCTGGGTAGAGGCTCCCTGTCCTCCCCCTCCCTGCCTGCCTGGGTAGAGGCTCCCTGTCCTCCCTCTCCCTGCCTGCCTGGGTAGAGGCTCCCTGTCCTCCCCCTCCCTGCCTGCCTGGGTAGAGGCTCCCTGGCTCTCTTTCTTCCTGTCTGGGTGGTTCTTCTCTGGTTCCCTCCTTCCCTGGGTGGGTAGACGATCCCTGGATCTTTATTTTCTGCTTGTGATCCAAAGTGCTCTGTAGAAAGTTCTGCAGAAGAGCACATAGCCCATTAGCCAGACTGCCTCCAGGAAGCCACGGCCATTCTAAAGGTAGGAAAGGAGAGAGCTGCCCCTCAGCCCAGCTGAGGCCGGTGAGGGAGGAGGTCACCAGAGGCAGGGCCACATCCGCATTACACGCTGTGTCCAACCCAAGTCTGAGTCGTCAGAGCCTGGGGAGCTGGGCACCAAGGCAAAGACTAATGCCAGGGCCAGGTTGAGAACAAGAAAGTGCGACAGAGATCAGCTTAGTACACAAATAAGCATGTCACTGTCACTGAGAGCCTGTGCGCCCAGCCAGCCCTCCCCTGCATAAGTGAGCTCTTTATTAGATTATTTAAAAGACAACAGTATTTGTCATTAGCCCCGCCATGAATCACTTGAATAACGCCCGTGGCTCCTGAGCAAAATTCCACCCTAAAGCCTGTTGTGATATATTTTTGCAATAAAAATATCAAGTTCATTTAAACAATTACTTTTGAAAACACTGTCTCTCTCCCAGTGGTTTTTATTGATCAGTTATGGAAAGGCCTGGATACATTCTGAACACGAGGCCCATAGAAGGCTCATCTGGCCCGCTCTCCCCGTCTCACAGGCCCCCCTGTTCTAAATGATGCATACAGTGTTACACAGCTGCAGAAGGAGGGCTGCCGGCGAGTGAACTTCAACTCCAGGCTGCATTCAGACCTCGCTAATACTGTGCTCAGAAGGGAATCTTTGGGGTGTGCTAACTTGTTGAGGCCGTGTAACTGAGCTGTGGGTGAATCCTGAGTCCACACTGCCTCTGGCCGTGACGAGCAGAGACAGCAGGTCTGGGGAGAATGAATGATTTCTGTGCCACCGGCTTCAGAGCTAGGTGGTCTCTGCCTGAGCCTCAGCCTCGGCGGGTCTAAGACCCCGGCTGGATGGCCCTGACTCAGGGTCCTCTGCCTGAGGCCTCTGTCTGCTGGGGCTACCAGAGGCAGCAAGGCCAAGTCCAGCCCTAGGGAAGCAGAGGGAAGCCCATCTTCTAGAGATGCTGATGAGACAGAGGAGAACTGTCTTCGATTTGATGAGTACCCAAAGAGGCGTCCTGGCGAGGCCATCTTCTGCGGGCTAGTGTCCTTTGCCTCCCAGGAGACGCGGCCGGGGGAAGCCGCCTGGACCATCACCACAAAGTGAAAGCCCCAGTGCGGGAGACATTGGCCTTGGGGCTCCGGCAGGCATCCCGAGCCCACGGGTGGCCATCCAGGCTGCCGTCTCCAGCGGTTAGCCAGTCGCTGATGCTGCGTCGGGTGCTTGGGCCCAAGGAGACCTTTGCTGTCTTGGGTGAAGCAGAGCTGCAGGCCAGCGCCCTCCCTCCTCCTGCCGCCCTCGGCCAGCCCGGCCTCTCAGAGGCAGCTTCTCTTCTTTATTGTCAGCTGTCTGGTGTGTCATTGATTGAGACCTTTCCTCCACTTACTCCCTTCTCTTATGATCCGAGGCATCCCACGCTCACTGCAGGCTGGTGGCAGCCGTAGGCATCTGACGAGCTGCCCAGCCTTCGTGGAGGGAGGCAGGAAGGCCAGCTGCAGGCAGGCGGTGGCCCAGCGGATGGCAGGGGTGGAGAGGCCAGAAGGTGGCGGCGCACAGCGCCCCACAGGAGCAGGTCAGCTGCTGCTGCGGCTGGACGCGGGCGCACAGCGGGCCCACCCGGGGCTCCTGTGGCTTCTTCTCTGAGTCCCGCTATGTTACCAGGCTTGCTGATGCCACAAATTGACGTTTGAAGCCCGTGGGGGCCAGGAACTGTGGCCTGGGCGGTTTGGAGGAGTCACCTGGAATGTGGGGTTCAGAAAGTCCTGTGTCTCACTGTACCATGTTATACTGTAAATCATACCACATTACATTGCATGCATATTAGTATTTACCTATAGTTAGAGGCATGCGTCGTAAGTGCACAGCTAATGAGCTTTGGATAAATAGAAGTGTCTGTAAACGCACAGCCCCATCACGACAGGGGACCTTTCTGTCACCCAGAGAGTTCTTCCGGCTTGCTCTGGGGCATCTCTACCACCACAGCCCGGGGGCAAGCTGTCTGGGCTGGGCCCTCCTCCTCGGCCGCTTTTAAACTTCACGCGCAGAGCAGCATGGTACCACGTGGGGGCGGATCTCTGGTATCTTTAACTCCTTTCCACCGTCCTACTGTTGGTGATTTGTCAGTTTCCCCCAGCAGGTCTCTCAGTTTTAGCTTGTGTACCTGAGGTTGTTAGGAACCCGTGCCTCTGGGTTACCGTGTCTTCTTGGGCACTCCGGGCACTCCTGCCTCCAGGCCTGCCCACGGTGACGGTCACGGTCCCCTGCTGGTGCCCCGTGCCTCCAGCCCAAGGCTTTATAGCCCCTCTCCCTCTACCCTAAAAGCTAGCAGTATGCAGCTGGAGTCTGGTCTTATTTTTTAATCAATTCTGGCCTTTGGTTGGAGTGTCCAGGTCGCTGCTGTGGTTGGTTGGTTTGCGCCTGCCGTGTTGCTGGTTCTCCCCTCTGCAGCCTTCGTGCTCTGTCTCTTTGGTATTCCTTTCTTGCCTTCTTTTGGATTATTCAACTATTTGTACAGTGTTCATTTTATATTTTCTCTTGATCTTAACAGCTCCTCTGTTTGCATTTTTGCCATTGCTATGAGAATTATAATATGTATCCATGACTAGTCACAGACTGGTTCCTGAGGAACCAGTGTTAGACCACCGGTATGAAATGTAAGAGTCATTCAGCCCAAGACTTCCATTCCCCTTTCCCTGTGGCCTCATTTCTGTGTACATGGAGAATTGCTATGTATATATGTGTGTCTATATACACACGCATATGCACACACACACGTATGTGTGTACATGGTACTGGGGATTGAACCTAGGGATAGTCTACCTCTGAGCTACACCTGCAGCCCTATTTTATTTTTTATTTTGAAATCAGGTCTCACTAAGTTGCAGCGGGCCTCGCTGTATTGGTTTGTTTATGTGCGAAGTCCACACACCCATCTCCTCCTGCACAGGATGTAAGTTTTGCACTGGCTGAGTTTCAGATTTTTTTCTTTAGCTATGGTCTTCATGTTAACTATAATGTGCCTAGATGTTTTATTTAAATTTTCATTATTGGCGGTTATTACCCTTCTCGAGCTTGTAGGCTGTTCCTCTCACCAAATGTGACCACCTTCCAGTGGGTGCATCTTCTCGTCCCCCCTTCTTTTCTTGCTTTGGAAATTTAATTAAGCATAATATAGACTGCTTGGAATGCCTGACGTGTTGCTGATTCTGTGTTTGCGCTTTCCCGCAATATTTTAGGGGCATTCTACCTTTGAACTACAAACTCAGTTTCTTTCATTTTGGATTTTGAAGTAAGTTACAGAGGGCTCTGCTAAGTTTCTGAGGGCTGGCCTCAAACTTGAGATCCTCCTGTTTTAGCCTCCCAAGTACTGGGATTATAGGCATATGTTCCTGTGTCTGAGAATGGAGGCTTATTTTGAATAAAAAAATAACTTTTTAATTCTAAAGCAGTTTTAGATTTGTAAAATTATTGCAAAGGCAGTATACAGATAGGTTCTATCTACCTACACTCGGTTTCTTCTGTTTTTAGCATCTAATATCAGTATGGCACAATATTAGTCTCCCAGACCTAAGGCCCTTCCTGCTCCAGTTCCCATCTGGAGCCGGCAGGTTGCATTTAGTTGTCGGTGTCGTGGTTGTGACAGTATCTCAGGTCGACCTTGTGTCCAGCGCCCTTGGTGGTTTTGATGACAGTGTTCAACTGGGGCATGATGGGTGGGTGACATGTTTGGGGGAAGCTCGCTGGGTACGGGCTCTTTCCATCCTATCGGGAAGCGCCTGTGCGCCCTGCGACTCACCGCTGTTTGTGCTAGCATTCGCCACCTGGCTGCGGGTGGTGTTTGTCAGGTGTCTGCTTCAGGCTTGCGCTTTCTCCCCCTCCATTCTCAGAGTGCACTTGCTGCAGAGCCACTGAGCACAGCCCGCTTCTGAGCGAGGATCTGTACTCGCTTGGAGTTGGTCTACACAAGAGCCTTTCTGTCCTCTCCAGTCAAGTATTTATTCAGCCAGTGCCCTATCACCACCATCTGATCATGGTGTTTACACTGTCAGTTGACTAGGATGCTATTTTACTCACTCTGTTCCTTGAGTTGTTGCAGCTCGGCCTTTGGGAGTTGGGCTGGCTCCCATCCCCTTTGGTGGGCCGTCCCCGTGGGTTGGGCTTGTCTGAGCACTGCCTCTCTTCCTGGGACTACAAGATGTTCTAGGCCCGTCTCCAGTGCTTCCCGCCCCATGTCTAGGGCCGTGTGGCTTGACGCCATCATTCATGCCCCACGAGCGACATGGAGGATCTTTCTCCTAAGGTGTTCGCTAAGCCCTGAGGACATGGTCCTGAGGCCTGCAAACCTCCTCCAGCTGCTGCTCGGCTGCCCTGCCAACGTCCTGATAGCATTCTTTTTTCCTGTTTTGATCCTTAATTGACATGTAATGTTTGTGTTTACTTATGGGGAACAGCATTGTAATTGAAACATGTGTACATGTGTAATACTCCTTAAATATTATCTCCTTAAATATTATCTCCTTAACTATTACCATTTCTACATGTTTGGAGTCTCTGAGCTCTTCTCTGCTAGCTGTGGTGTGTGTGTGTGTGTGTGTGTGTGTGTGTGTGTGTGTGTGTTTTGGGGAACTGAACCCAGGGGCATTCTAACTCTGAGCTACACTCTCAGCCCTATTTTATTGATGAATACTTTAATTCATTTATTTATAACAGGGTCTTGCTAAGTTGCTGAGAGTGGCCTCCAAATCTCAGTTTCCCAAGTATCAGGATTATAGGGCTGTACCGCCATGCCTCGCTGATTGCCTGAGATGTGTGATTGACTAGTTAGTTGCCCGACTCTGACATGGGTCACTAGATACACTTGCCCTCCAGCTGAACCTCGGCTCCCAAGACCTCCACTCTTTCTACCCTACCACACTTCCTGGCCCCACAGACCTCTATTCTACATTATTTTTCTATAGATCAATGTTTTAGCTACCACAAATGAGCAAAAAATCTTGAGCTGAATGTAATTTGTACACTTAAGATATGCACTTTAATTCAGATCCAGTGTATCGCTGCACCATACATTTTGTTCCTGAGTTTTCCAAATGCCATTCTTTTTCCTGAGATGGGCTTTAGTGGAACACCAAAAACCGTCTCTTAAAAATATTTTTGGGTTTCTAAAATATGGTCCTGTGGCCTGTTGCATGGATTAATGTTGAGGTAGAAAGCAAGTGTTGACAGAGTGGGGGGCCTGGCCTCTCCGTCTAACCTTAACTTACGTAAGGCATACGCCATAAGACAGTGGAGCAGAAGGGCCCCGGAGTGCGTGGATCTGCAGGCAGATTAGTGTTTTCAAAGAAAATGGAGGTGGAAAGTATTTTTTCATGCCTGTCCATGGATGTTAAATGTCTATTCACAAGCTAATTATGTTTCTCAGGGACTTGTGTTTTGTAGCAATCGTGTGATGGCTCCACAGTTCCTGTGAGAAGCATGTCTTGTTCCTGCTGGTGGGGCAGCAGGCAGGGTGCAGCCTTGAGGACTTTATGTCACACGTGTTATTATTTGGTGTGAAACATTTGTATTGTTTGGTGCTGCACTTTTGAGGAATGATGTGTCTGGGTCTGAGGAATGGATCGATGGTGCAAAAGTGGTTTATTGATCAGATCCGCTGCACACGCACCTTCTCAGTGCACAGCAGCAACTGAGCTGGCGTCCTTTGTCAGCCTGGCTGCTGGCCACGGTCAGCTAGGGAGTCGTGTGCGTCCCTGACCTGGTGCCAGAGGCCCCGCAGCATTCCCAGGAGGGTCCGCGGAGCCAGGACCTCCCACGTGTATCGGGGCAGGATGCTTACTATGGGTCAGTGTGGAGGATCAGGTGTCCCAACCTTGTAGGAAGGTTTGTTTGGAATAAGGCTTCGATCATTGCGGATCTGTCTGGCACAGGATTGTATTTCCTCTTCGGGAAGGACAATGTGAATTAAGTTTAGGCATAGATAAAATGACATACTAAAGCAGCCGCTATCTCAAAAAGAGATTGAGGTCTAAGGTAAACAGGGAGTTCTGCAGGAATCCATCCACCCCTTGCTCCCAGGTGGCCTTTACCTTCTGGGTGTACCTGCCGTGAAATTGGGCTGCTCTATGTTGGCGTTTGATCGGATACTCAGAGTGATTGGCAGAGGCATATTTGCCTCCCTGGGAGGGTATTAGCAAAAACGATGACATTATTTTTGCTTATTTTAAAACTATATGTTCATTTGAAAAATATTTTAGGATTGTAACCGATCTTAAAAACAATGAAAAAACCCCAAAACACCCTTGAGCAGATGAGCTATGACCTCCATGTGGTGTCTGAGACAAGATCTTTGAGAAATCCTTGTTTGAGAAAGCCTCCCGCTGAGTCACGAGTGAAGGTCCTTGTACACCCTGCACTTACGTGACCGCGTGTCAGGCAGAGCCCAACCGCAGGACTTAGAATTCTTCATGCCTGGGCCCCGCTCACAAACCCTGGGGAGTGGGTGACATGGGGGATTCTCTCAGGAATCAGACTGGACCACCTCAGTGTTTCATCAGATGTCAAGATCGCTGAGGAGGAGCCGTGTTCTCAGCAAGCACAACAATGTACCTTATTAACCAAAGTTGCCACCATAAATTAAAATCGTCCGTCGAGGCTGTCTTAGCCCTTTCTCACAATGAAGAAAATAATAGTACAGAGAGAAAAGGCAAATTGTTTAATTTACTGTACTCGGATTTTTAAAGCTCTCAAGCTGTCTCTCTCATTTTCAAAAAAATACAGAATTTATGATCTTTAGACAAAATGCATCAACTGCCTGGAAATAGCCAAATTACAATAACTATTAACATAAAAGTGCTGCTCATTAATATCATAGGACAGAATTTTATACAGATATGACTATAAAAGTAATGATACTTGTTTTCTCATATATTCAAACTGGCAAATCCAAATGGTCCGCTATTTTCTACGTAAGTGGCCTTGGGAATCAGTATATTTACTGAAATAATGTCCTTAATGTCCTTTCGTCCCTCGAGTCTGTTTTGGCTTATTCTTAATGGCAAGTTCATAATCTCTCTCTCTCTTATACACACACACACACACACACACACACACACACACACACACTTCGTTATGGTTGATGCTGGTAAAAGAACAATTTCAGAACAAGAAAGCACCTCCTGTTTTTTGGGCCAAACAGAATCCTTGCTCCTCCATTCCTGGCATGGACACCAGCCTCAGGCCAATGTCTTGCCCTCAAGATGCCACAGTTGACAGGGAAGATGGTAAATAGGAGGTGTTCAGTCCCAGTGTGAGGCGAGGAGGCTGGGGCGAGGGACCAGGCCTCTCAGGAGCCTGGAGCTTGACACCCAGGACGCGGTGCGGCCAGAGGGCTGGGTGGAGAGGGCATGCGCACCTAGAACAGTGTGGGCTCTCTAGGCAGTGTGACTGAGCCCACACTGTGCCACTGTCCATGCCACACACGGGGGCTTTGGGGGCTCCTGAGGGAGCAGAGGCCTCAAAACGCTTCCACCAGCATCTTCTAGGCCACTTGACTGGCACTAAAACCTCACTGTCTACTTCACCCCAAGTTTTCTGAGCCCACTGCAGACGCAAAGCCTGTGCCCTGGCTACCTCTCTGTGGCACCACAGCAGCTGTGAGCCACGCACGGCCGCATGCCCACAACCCACCTGCTCTGGTTCTCAGGAGCTCAGGTGTGGCTGGATGGCCACGTCAGCCCGGCCCCCGGAGGGTCAGCAGTGTCACTAGCTACCCCTAGAGCAGCCTCAGTCCCGTCCCTCCCCCAGCTGGCCGCCTTTCATCTGTGTGCTACCCAGGCTGCTGTGAGTCCACGTCTGTGGCCACCCTCTGTGTTCACAGAGCCTTCTTTCTGGTGGAAGGCGTTGCTAGGTGAAGTCGCTGTTTTAAATCCCTTAAATTCTCCTCTGAATTTTTCGCCCAAATGCACAAGATGGGGCTGTTGGAGATTTGTTCTAACTTTTCTTTTAGGAAGTACAGTTCTGGGGTCACTGTAGATGCTGCTTAAAATACAGGTTTTTACTGGAACATTTAGAACCGTAAAATAAATAAGAGTCACCTGGGGAATCATGGTGAACTCTAGGGCTGCTATTCACCTGGAAATCTATGACTGTATACAGAATCAAAGATTTCCTAGACATTTATTATACCATAAACTTTTAGGACAACCAGGTAAACGGAAGTAGGAGGAAAATAAAACCAGCTCTTTAGGACACAGGTTGGTAGTATCTTAAGGACGGAAGACACTTGCGGAGTGTGCTCTCTGGACATTGTTAAAGATGTTTGTTTGTGTAAGGGGAGTGTCTGGGAATTCCAGCCCTGTCTAGAAGTCACGTGACCACCAGTCTACCACCCGGGGCTCATCATATGGCCCCCGTGGCAACATCCGCCCAGTGGGTTTGTGCCAGGATTCGTTTAGGTGGTCCTCAGAAACAGTTTACCCAGAACCCAGGCCTCAATAGGGGTTGTGCGAAGGCGGCCCTTTCTTGTTACTAAGGCACCTGCTATTCTCCCAGTGAGCTGCGCACAGACCCCAAAGCCGTCTGGGTGGAGTGCACACGAGTGGGACATTTCTCGTGCAGAGAGCTCCGTCTATCAAATGCATTTCAAACAGAAGCTCCCACTGGGTTGGCGCTGTCATATCAGCAGACTCGCCTGATCTAGTTATTTGTATGTTCAGAGTCCAGGGGAAGGTGCATGGCGTGCCCCGCTGGGGGACAGGAGCCTGGCCAGGCTCCTCGTCTGTCTCCATTCCCTGAGGAGGGAAAGGTGGCTGGTTGGTTGCAGACCAAAGCTTGGGTATCTCTGAAGACAACTTGGCCAGTGAGGTTCATTCACACATCTGATGAGTGGTGAATGAAGGCCAGTGGCGGAGGGTTCGGAGAAGGTGCCAGGAGGTCACCTGCGGCACTGGCGTTGCCTGTGTCCAAGGCATTTCAGAGTGGAGATGAGGGAGCCTGCGTAGAGTGTAGGGTCCAGGGCACCAGGGGCATGCTCAGCGGGCAGAGGCTGCGGTATTAAAGGAAAAGGGCCAGGCCATGTCCTCAGGAGCCTCATCCTTGGGTTCAGGGAGAGAGGAAGGCGGTTGGAAGGGTTCTTAACAGAAGAGGAGGAAGAGCAAATGAGATGGTGAGGAACCCTGAAAGGTGCACAGCCCCATGCTGAGAGGAGGCGGTGGCTGACCGGCAAGAGCTGCTGGGAGGGCCTGGTGGGGGCTGGACGCCGGCCCTTGCACCTGGTACCAAGGCTGTGCCGTCCAGGCATGCCAGAGCTAGCAGGAGGGGCGGCATCACCTGTACGAGCCGGGGTGGCAGCACTGACGGGTGTTCTGAGAGAGTCCTGGAGCCCAGCATCAGAGCTGGTTACAGCCCGTGTCGTGTGCAGAAGACCACCACGTTCCCTCAGCTGACTGTTCAGCCTCTGGGTCTGTTTCTGCATCTCTACAAAGGAGGGATTGGACCAGTAAGATCGCAGAGAGTGTACTTGATCTCTTTTTCTATTTCTTCTACTTTTATAAAAATCTGTAACCAAGTTTTGACCCCACCCCAAACCCACGTGGGAAGTTGTAGTCAAATGCTGCTGGAAGACTTGAGTTGACCGCACCGCTAGACTGCATCTGACGGGATGGACAGAGAGAGCTGGTCCAGCCACCTCCTCACTTCAGGGAGGACGTGCGGTGAGTGTGCCTTTGAAGAGTTGTTAGGGTTGCCAGGAGGCAGGAGAGGGGAGGCAGGGAGATCCACTGAGACAGTGAAGGTGTGCAGCCCCCTCTCAGATGGAGCTTTTGCAGTTGACACTACTGTCCCAGAGACGTCAGGGGTGTCTGAATACTGAACACCTGTAAGTAGAGTGGGCACCAGCCTCTAATACCCAGTCCCACGCTGTCCTTGAAGAGCTGTCCACCAGGAGTGATAAGGCCACCGCCTGCAGCCGCCATCACATGGTCATCCGGTAGCTTCCTCACCAGCCGCGGCCCAGGTACTGCCAGTGGCCATCTCGAGAGGGCAACATCTCAAGTGTGTCGTGGTGGAGTCTGGAGAGCAGAGGGCTGACCTCATTTGATCCCCGAGTCCACGAGCTAGCAGAGCTCCTCACTTTCCTGATGAAAATATGAAAATGAATTCTGTGAGCGCTTAATCTGGGGAGTTATTAGTTATGCAGTCAACTGAAATTAGTTTTATGTACTGAGCGTGATGGAGTCAGCTTTCTAAACAGGAGTATTTTTCCTTGCTCATGTCAAATCCGTCTCTTAAATCTCACACCCCAGAGAGTGTCCTGCTTGTAGACGCCGGTCTTTTTGTGGGAGACGCTCTGTTCCTGTGGAGAGGAGGGGCCTCCTCCGGCACAGGGCCTGTCTGGGTGCCACTCCGCCTGGCTGCCTCGCTGGTGCTTTATCCTGATTGGTGGGTTTTGCCTGGATTTTTTTTTTTTTCAGTAGAAAGCTCCAATCATCAAAAGAAAAGAGGCTGAGAGGGTAGAGGAAACACATTGGTTGTTAGGGAATGTGGGCCGGGCCAGGCCGGGGCGGCCTTGTGAATCCTACAGGTAATGGACCCCGAGCTAATGAATGTATTTGCTGAACTTGCCTGTGCCCTGCCCAAACGCCCAGGGCTGGGCCCCACAGAGCGAGGATACCAACACTGAGGGCCGTGGACCCAGAGCTCCTGGCAGGGCGGGGTCGGCCTGCAGAGGCCCCGGCTTCGCCTGTAAGGTGCGGGGCCCTTGCTGCGATGTGGGCTCTGAGAACGCCACAGAGGCTGGAGCTGTGCCGGCCTTCCCTGTGCAGCATCCTGGCTGAGCGTTACCATTAGCTGAGATGAATTCCTTCATCAGGGCAGAGCAGGACTGGCAGAGAGCTCGAGTTCCCGCCTCCACCTCTGGGACTCCCTTCTCCTGTGGGGAGTCCCCAGCCCGCTCCCAAACCCCACCCAGAGCAGAGCCCTGCGGCGCATCAGCACACGCTCTCTGAGTGATGAGAGATTCCTCTGCAGCCTGGAGGAATTAGCTCTTGAGGTGCTGAGGCTGGCTGCCCTCCAGACCCTAACACCCACAGGTAGGGGACGGCCGACCCAAGGCGCCCTGACACTGCACTGATTTGCTTTTGGTGCACTTAGTTACTGACTGGATTTCTGGAGCTATACCAGGCCTCAGGACAACCTGCAAGTTCTTCCAGTCCTATGAGGGGGCCTCTTCCCATCTGACTGAGGACTCTGGGGTCAGGGAAGGTGGCATATGGCCCCCAGGGTCTCTGATGGGCAAGGATCTTGACTGTCAGGTGCCAGTTCTGAGTTCTGACACAGCCACTCCATCCTGGGATGTTCGGTATCTCTGCCAGCCCAGCATGGCTACAGGAGCACTCTGGCAGCGCCTTCACACTCTCGTGGGTGGGACTGGGAGGCAGGACCACCTGCTGTGGTCTCGCTGAGCCTACCCACAGGACTGGGAGCCCTCATGTCTGGATTCGAGGCTCTGAAGAGAGGGTGGCCTCGGGCATCTGCGCCGGCCTGGCAGTTCCAGGGCCAGCCCCACCTTGCAGAAGTACAGCTGAGTCCTCAGGGACGGCGACGGCCCAGTGCACACGGACAGGACGCTGCTCTTCCTCTTCCCCAGAGGCCCCGGTCAGGCCATCAGGTCACCGGACACTTGTCTACTACACAGGAATAGGACAGACACGGTGGATTGCTCTGCTGGGCCTCGGCAGCCATTACACATGAGCAAAAGAGAAGCGAAAAGTATGACGCTCCCCGCGCCGGCTTCTCTGCCTCCACGGGAGCTCTTCCACGTGGACTTCCTCACCATTAGCCACCACCCGACTCCCGAGAATAAAAGAGAAGCAAGGATAAAAACTGCCTAAAATGATTCTTGGTGTGCAGAAGGCATGCGTATGCACACCACACCCCACACAACATACACCAGACATCAAACATGCATCACATGCCACACACATGCACACGCACACATGTACACACAAAGATGACTAGTTTTCTTCCTCCTTCCTCTAGTTCTTACAGGACTGTCAAATGGAGCACGGATGAGTACTGTCCAGAAGGGAAGACAGGCCAGAGGCAGAGGGACTCCAGAGGAGCAGGGGCAGCACCAACACGAGCTCAGACTCCATTCTTGGGCCAGCGTCTGCCTCAAGTGCTAAGTGCATACGTGTGCTAAATCAGGAAACGAGAGATCATGTGTTTGGTCACTGTGGCTATTCAGCGTTGCTGCCATCTTCCCCCTGATATTATCCCAGAGTCCCACACTTCCTTTGTACCATCCACCCATTCAGTGCCTGCCACAGTTGGGGAGGATGCCAGAGTGTCACTCCGGAGGCTGTGATCCCAGCATCCCAGGAGATGCAGGCTTACGGGAAGCCATGGTGAAACCGAGGTTGTTAAAGATATTTTGACAACTTCTCTTTATTTGTATTTTGAAAATAGAATTAATAAAGTTAAAACTGTTTTAGAAAGATAGAAAACATAGATGAATTATTAACTATAACTTAAATATTTAAGATGAAAATGTCATAGGCTTCTTAGGTTTAGGAAATGTTTAAGAATATCTCCAAAACTTTTCTGGTTTCTGTGGAAAAGGTCAAAAACAAAAGCCAGAAATTGCATATTATTTGCTCTAATTTAAAACTGTCACACAAGAAACTTCTTTGCTGGATTAGATAAGAGCTTTGGGTATGAGAATACTGTTTCTTCTTTCTGTGTGCTGTTCACAATGTAGCAGCTACAGGTAAAACACACTTTTATGTTTAATCTACATAGTTAGCATTCTCTACTACTCTTTTGAGGAGGCTATGGATAAATTCACAGATAGAGCCCTGATTGGTAGCACTTGCCAATGTCTATGGTGTGAATCCTCCCACTGTGGCTGATTCTTGACATGGCGAACACAGAAATGGAGTGGTATGGAATAGTTCACCCTGTCAGCTTCCATCCCACAGACGTAGCAGACAAGCACTTCGTGAGCACAGACACAGTGTGGTATAGGAACATGGCTGGAAAGTGAGGCGTCCTAAACATTTATTACCTTTGTCTTAGTAGCAGTTATGTAATTTAGTTTTCAGGAGTGGTTCCATTAACTCATGACTTGTGAAATTCCTAAAAGTTTAACAATCTTAAAAGCTGCTACGAGGATTTAGGTAAAGGGAGCACTTGGAACAAGCTCTGCTTATGGTGGGATCAGTGACAAGACAAGCAGAGACCTCCATGCTTCTTACAGTCCTTGGTTCTGAACTGGCCGCCCCTCACTTCCTCCCAGTTTCCATTGGCCAAAGCAAACCGCAGGACCAGGCTTGAAGCCAGTGGAATGAGGAGAGTTAACTCAGTCAGAGTAAAACCAGGACAAACTGCAGAGCAGAGAAGAACTTTGCATATATAATATGATCTGTTAAAATTTTGAATGAAAATTTAGCTGGGTATAAAATTCCAGGGGGCAACTATTTTTATAACAGTATTTGCAATTATCATTCCATTGTCTTCTAATATCTATTTTGGAGGATAAGAAATTAATTCTCATTCTATTCTGCAGGCAGCTCTCCTTCCTTTGTGGTGGATTTACAGATACTTCTCATCCCTGAGTTGTATTTTCACTATGATAATTTATTTTTTTATTTTATTTTTTTATTCTTTTTTATTGTTTCATCTATTTTTTATTGGTGCACTGCATTCATACATCATAATGGTATAAAGAAAATACTTTTGTAGACATACATGCACACATTGCCCAGTTAGCCCCTACCCAATCCCCACCCTGTTCCCTCCCCATCCCTCCTTCCCATGCTTGGCTTAGTGGTTGACATCTAGTTTTATAGCAATTTATCCACTATTAACAATGATAACATAACAGTTTCATTTGTCTGATACCAAGCTTTTGATGACTTAGAGATAACATTTCAATATTTCTTTTTGCTTTCTTTCTTACCAGAGAATATTTTTTTCTTTTTTTTAGGTGAAACTATCATACATTTATTTATTTATTTTTCAGAAAAAAATCTATCCTGATATGGAATATGGACTCTAGGTACCCAAAAAATCTCGAAGAAGAACAAAGCTAGAAGATGTATATTTTCTGATTTCAAACCATATAAAGCTACAATAATTGAAACAGTGTAGTACTGTTCTAAAGGCAGATATATAAACCATTGGAATTAAATAAAAGCCTAGAGATAAATTCTTCCATTTATTGTCAAGTTATTTTTGACATGGTTTCCACAAATTTGGTGGAGGAAATACTAATATTTTAACTAATATTATTGAAAAATAATAATTACATGAAAAAGAATAAAATTGGACCCTTACCTAACACCATATACAAATATTAACTCAAAATAGTTAAAAGACCTAAATATAAATCTTAATACTATAAACTTTTAGAAGACAATCTAGGTCATAAAACCTCACGACATTGAAATTGGCAGTGATTTCTTGGATATGATTTCAATGGCACAAGCAACAAACTCCCTAAAAAATAAAAAAATATAATGCATATGCAAAGACAATGTAAACAGAATTAAAAGTTACTGATAGAATGGGTTAAAATATTTCCAAATGCTATATCTGAAGGTATATTAATATTCCAACTAGACATCCTAAAAATTAACAACAATAAAGGCAAACAATACAATTTAGAGATAGGTAAAAGACTAACATAAGTAATGAATCTCCACAGATAACCAATCTTAGTTGACTGTTGGATGGAAACTCTTGTTTCTCTGGTTCTGGTGAGTGTTACCTATTTCTTCTTTGTAGTTAATCTCTTTGAGTATTTTCTCTAGCGCTGGTTTTGAAGACATAAATTCCTTCAGTTTCTGTTTGTCATGGAAGCTTCTTATTTCTCCATCTAATTTGATAGAAAGTTTTGCTGGGTAGGAAATTTTTTGCTGGAAGTTGTTTTCTTTCAGAGTTTGGAATATGTTACTCCAAGCCCTTCTGGCTTTCATGACTTGGTTTGAGAAGTCTGGAGTGATTCTAATTGGTTTGCCTCTGAATGTCACGTGGCCTTTTGTTTTTGTTGCCTTTAAGATTCTCTTCTTGGCTTCCACATTGGTCATTTTGACAATTATGTGGTGTGGGGATCCTCTTCTCTGATCCTGTCTAAAGGGGGTCCTATAAGTTTCCTGGACCTGTGTATCGACCTCTTGTTCTATGTTTGGAAAATTTTCTGCTATTACTTCCTTGAAGAGATTGTTGATCCCTTTGGTTTCACCTTCTTTTCCCTCCTCTATTCCAATTATTCTTAGGTTAGCTCTCTTAAAATGGGCCCATATTTCTTCAATGTCAGATTCTTGCTGTTGGATTTATTTTTCTAACTTAGAAACTATGCGTTCATTTTTTGAATGATCATCTTCTAAGAGTGAGCTTCTATTCTCCATGTGGTCTAATCGGTTGTTTGTACTTTGAATTGAGGCCATTACTTCATTAATTGCATCCTTTATCTCTTTTGGCTCTCTCTGAATTCTTTTTGAAACACCTCTATTATTTCTACAGTTATTTTCCTGATTTGATCTTCTAGAAATCTCTGAATTTCTGTTTTATCGGGTTCTGATGTTGTGGGGTTATGGTCATTCATTGCTCCATTGTTATTCCTCTTTCCCATGATTTTGGAAGTTTGTGCCTTCTCTGGGTTCTTCCCTTGGGTCACTATGACTTCACTTAAGGTGCTCTGGATCTCGAGTTTGTGGTATCTCGATCCCCACTACTCCTTTACTGGGTTGTATCGCAGAGTCTCAGACCCTGAGAGTCAATCGAGGCTGCTTTAGACCATGGGGGGGGGGGTGCCAGGTTGGGCGTTCTCCTATGGTGTGATATATCTGCCACTGCCACTCCCCACTGGGTCAATTCCCTGGGAGTACAGTACTGGGATTTCTCCTCCAGGGGCCACAATTTGACTCACTGTTGTTGAGTGCGTCGATGGAGCTGTAGTGGACTCGGTGAATTCGCTGCTGCTGCCGCTGGTGGCAATATGGTGCCGCTGCCACGCCCTCAGCCATGAGGCTGGCATATTTCTTTTCTATTTTTGAGCTCCGTTCTGAGTCCCTGCAGGGTGTCCTGAGCCCAGCCTCTGGGAGCTTTAGATGCTCCCTGTGCCGAGAAATCTGCCGAATGCCTCCCAGCTGATCCGCAGAGGCTCACCTCGGCTCGCTGTCCGCCGCTCCTCTCTGGAGCCTGGTGGGCTGTTCAGTGCGTTGGTCTGGAGCCATCTGGTGAGTTTGCCGCTGCCGCCGGCAGTAAGGCGCTGCTGCCGCGTCCTCGCGTGTGAGGCCGGCGTATCTCCCCTCTGGTTCTGAGCTCCGTTCTGAGTTCCCCTCCTCTCTGGAGCCTGGTGCTGCAAGAGAAAATGGCGCCCACCGCTTCGCACTGCGGCTCCGGCTGCAGCACTGCAGTCTGGTTTCTTTCTAGTGTCTCGTTTTTCCAGTCCCCTTTTTCTCTGTCTCTTGTAATTACATTTTTTGTTTCTCTGCTGGTGGTGTTTTCTGGCTATGAAAGGCACTGATTTTGTGGTAATAGAGATTGGTTGTTAACAGGGCTCGTAAGCCCCGCTTTTCTCCGTTGCCATCTTCCCGGAAGTCTCTATGAATATTTAAATATGGGTTCATTTTCCCTCTGCTCAGTACTTGAAGGATGAATGTTTTGAATCAAATCTGGAAAATTTCAGCTATTAGCTTCTTACAAGTAGTTTCTCCATCATTATTTTCATTTTTTTCTGAAATTCTTTAAATTTAAGATTTGAATCTAAATTATTTTTCTTTCTATTTTGGATTTTATTTGAATGACATAGTCCTGCCTTATATTCTTTTTTGACTGAATTTTGTATAGAATTGATAAAACTACTGAAATTCTGATTACATTGACTATATTATTTATTTCTAAAGCTTATTATTGGCTCATTTTTATACCATTTGTTATTCCATTTATTTCTGGTTTTGGACATTGTATGCACTCATCATTTTCTTGAGAGTCCTACTTGTAATTATTTTAAAATAACTTTAGTCTGTTATAGAATGTTTTATCTATAGTAAATCGTTGTTTTAATTATTGATTTTGCTGGCTGCATTTTTAAGCAGTCCATATCCAGTTTTTAGTTTGGGGGAGAATGATTTTGTTTGGTTGTTTTTCTCTTTTGTTGCTTTGTTGATCAGGTCTCTCTCCCCCTCTCTTTACCCTTCTGATCCATTGTGATCGTTTCTGGGCCCCTATTCCAGAACCTGATGTTATGGGGTGATTGATGTTGAAACTCTGATCCAATCATGAACCAGTGCGTGGGGCTGCTCGGCTCCTGGTCCCAGGACTCCCCAGGCCTCCTGCCTCTTGGAACACTTGCTGGCTATTCCTCGTGGTCTCGGGTGGCCATCAGCAGTGTCATTGTGTTCTGGCTTTTTAAAAAAGTCAGTGGGAGTACCTTTCTACACCCCAGCTTTAACGTTTGCCTAGCTAGGCTTGCCACTTCCAACATGGAGTCCATTTATTCACCTGCGGCCTGTCTGAGCCCCACCCTGCCTGTTGCTCCCTGCCCCTATGCCTGAGGCCATTCCCTGCTGGCTTTGGCCCTGCTTGCTGCTCAGTATTTTCCCCACTTCTGATTCTCAAAGCAAGATTTGTTTTGCTTCTGAGCACTAGACTATCTTTTCTACTTCTTTTTATATCTTGACCATTATTGCTGCATTTTTAGAGCAGAGGAGATTCAATAAAGCATGAACCTTACTATACCAGCTTGACCAAAATTAAGGTCATTTGATCTGTGCTGCTAACTGGACCAGACGATTCCTGCAACCAGAGATTAATCTCTGTTGTTGTGTGAGAACAAAGCCAAACCATTTGAAAGCACCTTGACTGAGGAAGGAGCCCCCACAGCGGTCCAGGAGGCTGCGCCAAACTCTGCTTTGAGGACCTGGTTTAGTAACCACTGGGAGCTTCAAGGATGTGAGCCATCTCCTAGCCACTTGGAAAGAGAACAGATGGAGCTGTAAGGTCTAGCATAGTTATCCCTGTGCGTGCCTACCTTGTCCATTTGCATAAGTGAAGGAGGACTACCTGGCCACAGAGTGATGGACCTTCCATCTTGCGAGAGTCAGTGAGCAGGGATTCTGCTGTGTCCCTGGGCTGACCCACCCTGGCGTGGCCTTAGCTTTCTTTTCTGATAGTTTCATCTTCCTAGGAGCATAGGACTTGGAGGAGGCGGCGCCATTCCTGCTGTATGACAGGGTCGCAGCTGGGAAGAGAATTCCGCAGGGCTAGAAGACTCTGGCAAAACTGAAGCCATTGTCCCTCTTGGTTTTAGTTATAATAATGATAATATTAATGAAATTTGAACATTGCTTTGACTGAGAATTGCTGTTTTGTAATGATCTGAAAATTAATGTGAATATGACTGGAAAATGCCCTAAGATTTGTGCTGCGAAGACCACTAAGAAGAATATGCCTATGGGGGAACTTTCATGAAGCTGCACAGAAAAGGGCTCATTGCTCCTCTGCTTACAATATCTGACTCACTTAAGGTTTTAGTCATGAAATGAAAAGTTAACTTTAGGCAAATTATACCTACTGTGCAAGGTCCTCCATATGACTGCTTATAAGTTAGGGGGTCAACTGTAGTATCCCCCTCAGGGGGCTAGCGATAATTAGAATACTTTTCAACCTCCAACCATCCTCCACTTTCCTGTACAGGAGTGTATTATGATTGGAAAGCACAGAGTTAATATTACTGGAAAATGGCTTGATGTCAGGACTCTGCCGTTCCTACAGAGGGTTGGGCAGGCAGGGACCTCCTTGGTGCCTGTTCACTAAAGCACAAAAGAGTTCTCTTGGTAAACAACTTAATAGGTATTATAGAAAATTAGATGTAGGCATTGTATGTTAGAGAAATCAAATAAGTTTAGTATAAATTTGGTGATTGGGTCAAAATAAGTTCTAGAATACTTAGTAGTAAAAAATAAGAGATAAAATTAGCAGCTAATTTTAGAAGTAGAAACAGTAAGTTTAGCATTTAGTAGTTAAGGATAAGTTTAAAGTTTATTATGTGTGATGGAGAGATCAGCTAGGCAGAGCCTCCCCTTTCTGGTGTTTCTGACCAAAGATCATAAGAATTCAAGAAAATAAATTGTATGCTTAGTATTTAAAAATATAAAATATAAAAGTAAAATGTTTCGTGCCCCTTAAAGATCTCTTAAAATCTTTGTGTTCCTTCTAATGGAAAAGCTCTTGTTTTCTGTACTTTCAGTTTAGCTTTAGGTTTGAACGTACTTTGCAGAGCTCCATTGTTAGTTAGTTTAATAATTAGAATAAAATTGATCTTTGTGGCTAGGTAACCAGAATGATTTGTATGATGTTAATAATTTCGGGTATTGGGATATGAGCTCATCGAGGCAGGTTGAATTGTTCCAGATAAAGGGCAAAATGTACCTAGGTGTACTGAAAACATGTTTTCTAAAAGCTGTTTATATCCAGGTGTATTGAGGATGTGTTTTGTCAAAAGTTGTTAATCTCAAATATTTCCGTGTAAAAGCATATAAAAATAAAGCATTGACTCTGTACGGCAGAGTCACGCCTCCAAAAAAGGCCGTCTCTCATTCCCTCAAGCACCGACTCCTCACCACCTTTGAGAAACCCTGAATTGGCCGGAGCTGGTCTTTGGCAAGGACTGCAGAGAATAACCCACTGGACAAGAGGGACAGTGACTGACATAGGCCTGCGTGTGGGTTTGAGAAGCCGATCTGTCATGGAGGACTTGGGGTCCTCAGTGACGAGAACCTGTGCCGTCAGATGCCCCACTGATAAAGGAGGTTTCAGACATGTTCAGAGGAAAGAGGAGGCACTCTGCTTCCACGGGGAGGACCCAGAAGGGAGGCAGGCACGGAGGCCGACACGCGGCGGGATGCAGCTTCATTGTCTCATCACACACTAGCCTAAAGGATGGGGAGGAATCAAAAGCCAAGGTCTTCCTGCCGAGGTCAGCTTTGAGGAGGACACAGACAGTAACGGGGAGGTTGGGACCATTAGATAGACAGTAAGAAACAGGTGTGGCGGTGCACGCCTGTAATCCCAGTACTTGGGAGGCTGAGACAGGAGGATCACAGGTTCAAGGCCAGCCTCAGCAACTTAGTGAGGTCCTCCACTACTTAGCGAGGCCGTATTTCAAAATAAAAAATAGAAAAGGCCAAGGCTGTAGTTCAGAAGTAGAATGTCCCTGGGCTCAATTCCTAGAATTGAAAAATAAAAAGTAAGTAAAGCAAAGGAAGATGGCGTGCGGGCATCAGAGATTCTGTGTGCTGGGGGAGCCGAGCTTGAGGAACAGGCCTGAAATATCACGGAGGAAAGACCATCTTCTCCAGTCCCGGCACGCGCCACTGATGAGCTGTTGACCTTCAATTCCGATTCCCACTGTGTCCTTACTGTGTGTGGACGGAATTGTCCCCAGGCAGGGAGGAGCACCCTCCTCACAGAGGGAACACTGCAGAGCACTTGAGACACAAGTGCTTGTTGGGGCACAGATGACAGCCCGAGGGGCCCTGAACCTGCACCCATGACGTTAGGATACTCTGTGATCAAAGTGCCAACTAGCTAAGGAGATGGCATGCAGAGCAGGGCAGGGAACGGGGCAGGAGGGCGGCGACCCCCACGGAGGCTGAGAGTGCCCCGTGGGCAAAGGGTGAGCAAGCTGCGCAGCCCAGAGCTTCCTCCTGAAGGTGGCGGGGGCTGGGGCATTCGCACCAGCTCCTGTGAGTGCTGGTTTGCAGCAGAGCCCAGGGAATGGTGCCCCCCGGAACTTCGGTCTGCTGTGCTGTGGCTGAAGTCCAGAGCGTGTTTGTCAAGCACGGCCGCACCTCACTGTCTGCAGGCCATCTGTGCCGCCAGGTTGGTCCTTAGATCCTCAGCCTAGGGCGCCTCCATCGCGCAGGGGCCAGCTGCTCCCCTGTGGCCTTGGGCATCCCCTGTGCTGGTGTTTCTTCTCCAGGAGGGCCCACAGGGCACCGGCAGCCCCTTCAGTCACTGTGCAGAAGGACTCAGCAACACCCACCCCAGGGAGCATCCTCTGCCCTGAAGTCCTCATGGAACTGCTGGGTCTGGTTGGCCACGTGGGGACTAACGACAAAGTCTTGCTGTCCGTGGGCTCGCGACACATGGAAAGCAGAGTCCCTGTTAGTTACTGCAGGCATCATCTCCGAGTGGGCAGAGGGCGATGCAGGAGCCCGGCAGAAAACGGCGGCTCTGTACTTTGTTTAGTCAAGAGTCCAGGAGTGCCAGTCTTCTCTGTACTCTGGGGAGGCAGAGATGGGTGGCTCAGGGGCCCCTGCAGGGTTCTGAGAAGGGAGCCTCAGTGTGGACGAGTCCCTGAGCCTCAAGAGGACACCCAGCTCTGAGAAAACATGGCCTTTTAATGTGGCACCGCTAAACCAAAAGATTGTTAATTATCCCATAACATCGATAATAGGGGAGACTCGTGACCTTCTTGGCCACGCTGTAGCTAGAATCATTACCCATAAGTGCCTAAGCACCCAGGCTGAGCATGTGGGCGCTGCACTTGACTGAGCCCTCGTGTCCAGCTACAGCCCAGCGCTTCCTCAGTCCTGTGAATTCTGCTCCTACGAATTTGTCAAACTGCCCAGTGTTTGCATTGCACACCGCTCCTGCCTTTCAGCACCAGGACCACGTCTCTACTCTGGGTTATTCCCGCTCCAGTAGGTGGGCTCTTTGACCCCAGTTTGCCCTTCTGCGGGCCTCTGTCTTCTTCCTAAATATCCGACCAATCAGACCTTCACGGAGCCCCAGTTTCCAGCAAGGCCACCACTGATACTCAGAGCTCAATGCCCGTGACAGCAAATCAGACACTTCCGCCCCTTGTGATGCACGGGACACACACACACACACCGAACTTTCAAAATTCTGAAAAAAACATTCATTTTGTCAGATCTTAAGGTGAAAATTCATAATATGACTGCTTCATTTCAGCAGATGCTTAGGCTCCCAGGCAGTCTTTTCTGTAAGCTTTCTTTCCTACCTCCAGTAGAATCACGAGGCCGTCACATTGGTTGATAAGGTATTCATTCTGTATTTCAAACTCTGAGCAGGACCAATAATGCCTATGTACCTTAAATGAAAACAATTAAAGGCGTAATTTAGCTGTTTCAAAGTCTTAACCTGGGTTTGAGCTCGGGTGTGCTTAGTTCAAGGGGAGGAGGCAGACTGAACGGGGATGAGCCTCATGTCTGAGCTCCCTTCCAGACAGTTGCTTTAGTTCTTGTGGATAATCTATTTCCTTTCAAAAGTCGAGGGCCTTTAGTTTGCAGTTCCTTTTGCAAGTGAGGAGCACCGCCATCCTGGAGCTGAAGAGCTGCGGGTGTGGCGAGGACTTCAGGGAAGGCAGCCAGGCAGGGAAAGAGGAAGACGAGGAATGGATTCGGCAGCCCCAGCCTTCCTCCAGATCTGGTGACAACCCGAGAGAGCTGAGCGCTACTGAGTAGCTGTGTTGGAGAGAAGACTAGGGAAATCTGCCAGGACCTCGGGTGTGCGCAGCTGTGTGAACGCACCGTGCACCTGCGAACATGCATGCCTGTGCAAAATGGCGTGTGCACAGGATCAAGGAATTACAAATCCGCACTTCACCTGTGGAGTGAGATGGTATCACGAGGTCTAAGAAATGGGACACATGAAGGTAATGAAGAGACAAGACAGCCACGTCCCCGTCCTCCTAACCCTGCCGGCTCGTTCCATCAGAGAAGACGACCAGCCAGGGGAGGTGCAGAGGAGAGGGAGACCTGTGCGGTCCAGCAGGCAGGAGTCACCGGGGATCCCACCCAGGCCAGAGTCCCAAGGAAATAAACGTGTTTTCTTCTCACTGAGGAGGTGTCCTCAGAGAGCAGCTCTGGTCATGGTGGAAGGAATCCCACCATGGCCCTGGGTCCACGGGACACCAGCATCTAGGAGAGAATGTTATCCTGCTCAGAAGACATGTGCAGGCAGGGGGCTCTGTTTTTAAGCCAGGTTTGAACACCCTGCACTAAAATGACTCTGGACTTCTTTTATCCACAAGCCCAAGAGCTGAAAAGGCTTCTGATTGCATGTGGACCTTGGTTGCTCTGAACTTTGGCAAATTATTAGCTCTGTTTTCGAACCATATTTAAGACTGTGTTTGCTGAACTGAATGACAGCCATTGAATGTCAGAGGAAAGCGTCAGAAAATGCACACCAGCCAACACTGTGATCTACCCTCTCCACGACCTCATATCTGGGTGGGCCCATGGCTGGGTGCCATCTTCCTCTGATCCAGGATCTGCAGACTCCACCTGCCTGGCCGGGATGGTGGGCATCAAGCAGAGGCCCCCGCGCATCAATCTCAGAGTCACCAGCTGGAGACAGACACTAAGCAGAGCACACGCCTCGGTGCTCAGGTGCCAGCTCCAACCTGTGCCAAGAGGGCAGGGACGGAGCTGTGCAGAGCAACGATGGTGCGGGGGCACGGCTCAACGTGACCTAGCAGATCCTCCCACCGTCCCCAGGGGCAGCGGACACTGCCTCTGTAACTGAAAGCCAGATACTTGCCTCAGGTTGCCAAATAAAATAATGGGAACAAGTCTTTGGAAAGCGGGAAAAAGACATTTTATGGATTTGCTAGCAAATCAGAAAAACCAATAAACATGCATGCGAGGTAAAGCCCTGATTCTTTCCCAACCAGAGAGAAGCACGTCCTTGCAAGAGCTAGCTATTTGGGGTCACGCAGCCGCGTGCCTCAGCCCCACGAGCACCAGGGCTTCCTTCCTTCGGTCAGCAAACTCATAGGAGTGGGTTGTGCCTTGTTAACAAGGCGAGAAGTGAGGAGGAGGAGGAAATGGCAGCTTTGAAACAGGCCGCTATCAGCTGCCAGAACCGGAAGCTCTGAAACGGGCCCTGCTACATGTCTCAGAGCCCCTGTGGGCAGTGCAGCCACCGGGCCTGTCCGTGCTCTTCTGTCTGAGCCCTGGATCCTGTCAGTGATGGAGCTGAGGAGAAGAGATGGAGTGAGTGGGAGGTGCAGTGGGTCTAGTTTCCTCAGCACCCCAGGGCAGTGTGGGCCCCAAGGGCACTGCGCCACCCTTGCTATTAGTCTGCCAAGGCACCCCAAAGCAGTGAACACGGCCTGAACTGCTGTGAGGGCACAATGTGTGTGTCCCCGAGGCTCCGTGTTGGAATGCGGACCCTGAAGACGATGGTGTCAGGAGGTGATGGCAGAGGCACGGTGGGGACCTGGTGCTTGAAGAACAGAGATCCCGAAGCAGGGGATGATGCCTCCACCATGTGAGGACGCAGGGGGAAGGCGGACGTCTTCAGGCCGGGAGGGCCCTGCGAAGCCTGATGCCATCCGGCCCTTAGACTTCTAGCTTTCAGGGCTATGGCAGCCTGTCTCAGTCAGTTTTTGCCTTTTTTTTAAATCAAAATACCTGATAAGCACAACTTAGAGGAAGACAGGTTTATTTTAGGGCCTATGATTCCAGAGGTCAGCCCCAAGAATGGTTTCATGGCAGAGCTGTAGGGTGTTTAGCAGGAGGAAGAGCTGCTCCCTGCTCAGGTGGCTGGAAACAGAGCGAGAGAGGAAGGAACCAGGGACAGACAGGGCCTAGGCACACCCTTGGAGACTCATCCCCTGCAGCCATGCCCTGCCTCCAAACTGGTTGCACCGCTCACACATGAGGTTTGGGGGACATTTGAAATCCAAGCCATAACAAGGCTGAAGTCTATTAGAAGCAATGATTCTCTGCACACAGGGATTTTGTCTCCTGTGTAGATGCTCCAGTACATAGAAACACCCTCTCTTGAACCCATCAACTTGAACACCCAAGTACTGGGAGCATTAAAATACAATCTCCTGCTGGGCGTGGTTGACGCACACTTGTAATCCCCGTGCTTGGGAGGCGGAGACAGGAGGATCGCGCAGGTTCGAAGCCAGCCTTGTTGGCTTAAGAGACCCTGTTTCCAAATAAAGTATAAAAAATATGTCTGGGAGTATAGTCTGGAGGTGGAAGGGTTCCATCCCCAGTACCACCAAAAAATAAATAACTTAATTAAAATAAAATACAATCTCCCCCTGCCCCAAGGCAGAGACATCATTTAATCCTGATGGTTGATAGTACATTCCAAAGAGATGCCTGAGTGTGAGCATCAGTATATAAGGAGGGTCGCTGATGACACTGCGTGCCGCCCGGGGGCTGAGTGCAGAGCAGTTGGCTGGGCCCTGCAGCCTCTCCCGGCCTCATCCATAGGAGTCACACAGAACTTTCTGCACCCTGTGTTTGGAGCCATCAAGGACAGGGACAGCATCTGGCAGGAGCACTCTGGCATTGTCTGGGCCCATCACCGGCTTCCCCTACTGCAGGGGACGTGGCCCTGGCTGCAGCTCTGGGCTCGGGATGTCCTGGTTCCTGTGCTGGTCCTCCTGCAGCTCCAGGACACAACGATGGCCTTTCCTGGGGCATGTGACATGGTGCCGCTCCTGTGGTCCTCTTCCCACATGATACCTGGCTTTGGGGCCCACACCTGGGCTGTTGGGAAGCTGGCTCTGATACTGATCACCAGATGCACATCTGGGCTCTGACGCCTTCCAGATGCGCTTCTGGTCTCCAGTCTTCTGCCTCCTTCTCTGTGTGGCAGGTGTGGCGGGAGACACGTGGGATGCTTGGTATCTGTTAATGGACCTGCAGCTGGAGGCCAGGTTGGGGACGCACCTGCACTCTGTGCTGGCTTCTGGCAGAGTGCGGCTTGTTCAGGTCGGAATCCCAGCTCAGTACTCACCTGATCTGTCCTTGGGGGAGCTCTTTGAACTCTTGCAGCCTCAGAGGGATCTGAAATTGAACCCACAGGGTGGTGGGGAGGTGAATGAGATGCCACCGTGTGCACCGGGTGGTTCTGGTGTCCTGGGAGAACTCTGGTCTTGCCACTCTCACTGACACTCCTTCTTCCCCTTTCCCACATCTCCCTGCATTCTCCCATCGACCTGAGCCCTTCAGAGTTACTGAAGGGAACCAGCTGAACCCACTCATCAAGACCCATTTAGACCACTGACAGGATCTTGAATATTATCCACGAATCATGGGCTGGATGGGAGCTTGTGTTCTGTTCATGCAGGAGACTGCAGCCTGCCCAGGCACAGGGTGATCGCAACCGAGAAAGAAAGGCAGGACACACTCGGCAGAGGCACACCGCTCAAGCAGTGCTTTGGGCAAATAATGGGTTTTGGCAGAGAAAACGACGCCCTTCTTTCCATACCGCGTGTACTCAGCCGCCGTCTTTCTGTTAACTGCTATTATCCCCCAAATTACCAGAAGGCTTAGTGGAAACTGACCCAAAACTATTCATCCCACTTCAGTGTTCCAGAATTTTCTTCAAGTCCAGAGTTTATGCTCACAGTGTGCCTGAGACTATCCAGTTCTTTGTGAAGAGTAGAAATGATGAGCCATTTAGATAAGTGCTCAGAAATTTCAAATATATTAATTTTGAATCCATGCTATGAGTAGGTACTAGACTGCTCTCCCTGGATGTATTATTAAGTAAATCCACGTGAGTCCATTGGATCCTATCTAATCAGTCACGATACTTGCGTCGCCACCCCATTGATTAATCAAAATGCTTCACGATCCTAAATGGCAAATAGGTAAACAGCGTCTTGGTTCTCAGCGCCTAGGAGCCTGAGGGGCTTTGTTATTTTTCTCAGTAATCACATTTTTTCCTGTTGCCCCAGTGCTTATTTTCTGAATCAGTAAAAATGTATTGAATATGACTTGGGGGTGTGCAGCCAACTAATTGAAACGCTGTTTTATGTGATGACACTGTTTGGAGGAGCAGTGAGGACAGAAAGCACAGACAAGACCCGGTCTCTCCACGTCTCTGCGCCCCCTGCCTTCTATTTTTAAATTGTTAATCAAACCCCTGACTTACTGCTTATGGGGAGACAGAATGAATCTTCATATCCCCAAAGCTTTCTAAATTATTCACTGTGCTTACTGCTTTGCTTCTGAAGGGAGATTATCCCTTTAACTGGAAATCTTGTATTATTTGTGCCTGAAATGTTTGGAAGAGCAAGTCGAAGCACGCCATTATGAAGAGCCCACTGCGGGGAGCAGAGGACCAGCCGAGGGGCGCGAGGCACCATCACGGCCACGTGCAGCCCGCCCGGGCCCCGCTGGCCTCTATCGAGTGTTTCATAACTCTGGCTTCTTTCTTACTTAAGGTCACACTGTTGTTTCTTCAGTTATGGGGCCTGGAAGACAGGGCTGTTCTCTTCCACAGTCACCCCACGCACCCCCATGATGGATGCTGAGGTCAATTTCTGCCTTTGCTTCTGGAAGTCAGGCCTGGCAGCCACCAGGATTCTTTCTGGAGCAGAGACCGGAGGAGAGCCGGACTTGTTACCAGTGCCATCATGCCTGTCCATATTGTGTGTACCCTGCATCCTTTGGGTTGTTTCTACCTTTCAACCCTCATAAAGATGTTGCTGTGAATGCACATCTCCATTTCTCTTGAATGTATAACTACACGCGGAGATGCTGGGTCAAATAGTCCCTCTAGGTTTTAGCCTGGAGAAACTGCCAGGCTATACTTCAAAGTGGCCGCACTATTTCTCATGGTAGCAGTGTGCCAGGCTTCTAATTTTTCACATTCTTTACCACATTTGTGGTTGCCCTTTTTATGGATCATTTTTGTAGCTATTTTAGTGGGTCTGGACTGGGGTCTCGTGATTTTGAGTTGCATTTCTCTAATAGCTAATGATGAAGAATATTTTCATGTACTATGCACCATTTGCATATCTTCTTTGTAGAAATATCTGTTTGCATATTTTTCCAGGTTTTTAATTGGCGTAGGTATCTTTTTTAAAAACTCATTAATTGCAGGTCTTTGCGGTCCCTGAGTTAATTTTTGCATATGTTGTGAAGTTCCAACTTTAGTATTATGTGCCTGAGTATTTGGTTGTCCCAGCATCATTTGTTGAAAGTACCATTCTCTCTTCATTTAATTGTCCAGTCGGCCTTGCCAAAATTTAATTGGACATAAATGTGTGGTTTTATTTCTGGACGTTTTGTCCTATTCCACTGATTTATATGTTTATTGTTCCCAGCATCACATTATTTCAAAACATACAACTTAGCAGTATGTGTTGAAATTGGAAATTATGAGTCCTCCAATTTTCTTCTTATATTTTGACTAGGTGGGAGGCCCTTTGAATTTCTGTATGAATTTTAGAATCAGCTTGTCGATTTCTACAAAGACCAGCTGGGAATTTGATAGGGACTGCTTTAAACTTATAAACCAGTTTGGAAGTTATTGTGTTCTTAACAGTATTAAGTGTTCAGATCTATGCCTATAGGACCTTTTTTATTTATCTGAATATTTGATTTCTCTCAACAATGTTGTGGAGTTTTAGACAGCAAGTTCCCCACTTCTTCTGTCGACTTTGTTTCCAAGTACTCTGTTCTTTTTGATGCTGTTATACATGGTCTTGTTTCCCTAATTTCATTGCCAGCTTGCTCGCTGATACTTCATGGAGACACAACTGGTTCTGTATTTTGATCTTGTGTCTTGCAGCCTTAAACTCATTTATTAATCCTAGTAGTTTCTTTGTGGTTTCCTTAGGCTTTCCGTGCAGGAGGTCATCCTACTGAAAATGTTCTTTAACTCCTTCCTTTTAAATCTGGATAGATCATTTATTTTCCTTGCCTAATTGCCCTGACTAGGACTTCCAGTACCACGTGGAATAGAAGCATCAGAACAGCGGCTCTTGTTTTGCTCCTGTGCTCGGGAAGGAAGCATTCTGTTTCTTATTATTAGACCTGGTGCTAGCTGTGGGTCTTTGAAGGAGCCTTCATCAGGTTGAGAGACATTGTTTTCCTAGTCCATTGCAAGCTTCTTTTGGTAGTAAGCTGGGTGTACCTAATGAGTAAGTGCTGAGACCATACATCCTGGAGACATAAATATTACCACTATCAAAACACTAGAAGATCACTGAGTTGAACGTTTTCAGCAGTGAAGGTTAAATTGTGTCCCTGCAGGTTAAATTGTGTCCCTGCAGCACGCATTCAGAATGACTTGGCTCCGTGCCTCTTTCTCCGGGTGTCCCAGCTTTGGGATCTGTGGGGTCACTTTGGCTGGAGATGTACTCCTAGGAGCACAGAGAAGCACGCCTGCGGGAGGCTACACAGAGCCCCGCTCCATGAACTCACTTGCTGCTCTGGTTCTCCTGCGTCCATCACACACTCCTCCCCTGATGGAAGGAGAGGAATTTTAGAAATGTGTATAATCTATAAACCTGAGGAAAGTAACACTGTCCTCTAGTCAATAGGAAGGTTTTAATTCTTCATCTGAACTATTTTTTTTTAATTTATTTATTTTTTTTTGTTCCTAAGTTTTATTTATTTATTTTTTAAATTTATTTTTTATTGGTGCAATGTATTCATACATCATAGTGGTATAAAGAAAATACTTTTGTAGACATACATGCACATCTCGCCCAGTTAGCCCCTACCACGATCCCCACCCCATTCCCTCCCCATCCCTCCTTCCCACGCTTGGCTTACTGGTTGACATCTAGTATTATAGCAATTTATACAATATTAACATTGATAATCTCACATAACAGTTTCATTTGTCTGGTACCAAACTTTTGATGACTTAAAGATAACATTTCAATATTTCTTTTTGCTTTCTTTCTTACCAGAGAATATTTTTTTCTTTTTTTTTTTTAGGTGAAACTATCATACATTTATTTAGTTATTTTTCAGAAAAATCTATCCTGATATGGAATATGGACTCTAGATACCCAAAATAGTCTCAAAGAAGAACAAAGCTAGAAGATGTATATTTTCTGATTTCAAACCATATAAAGCTACAATAATTGAAACAGTGTAGTACTGTTCTAAAGGCAGATATATAAACCATTGGAGCTAAATAAAAGCCTAGAGATAAATTCTTCCATACATTGTCAAGTTATTTTTGACAAGGTTTCCATGAACTTTTGGTGGAAGAAATACTAGTCTTTTAACTAAATATTGTTGAAAAATAATAATAAATGAAAAAGAATAAAATTGGACCCTTACCTAACACATATACAAATATTAACTCAAAATAGATAAAAGACCTAAATATAAATCTTAATACTATAAGCTTTTAGAAGAAAATCTGGGTCATAAAACCTCACAACATTGAAATTGGAAGTAATTTCTTGGATATGATTTCAATGGCACAGGCAACAAAAGAGTAAATAAACTCCCTAAAAAATAAAAAAAGTATTGTATATTCAAAGACAATGTAAACAGAGTTAAAAGTTACTGATCCTCTTCCGAGAGTTCCTCCTATGACCCATTTCTCCCTAACTCTCACATATTAGGGAAAGCATCTGATTTCTTATTTTTTGTGCCTGACTAATCTCACTTAGCATAATGTCTTCCAGTTCCATCCATTTCCCTGAAAATGATGTAATTGAGTTTTTTTTGATGGCTGAGTAAAATTCCATTGTGTACATATCCCACAGTTTTGTAATCCATTCATCTGTTGATGGACATCTTGGCTGGTTCCATAGTTTGGCTATGGTGAATTGTGCAGCTATGAACATAGATACACATGCAATAGTTTGGTAGTTTGGTTTCTTTTCTTTTGGGTAGATACCCAACAGTGGTATTGCTGGATCAAATGGAAGATTTGTTCCCATTCTTCTGAGGATTCTCCATACTGTTTTCCAAAGTGGTTGCACTAATTTGCAATCCCACCAACAATGTCTTAGAGTTCCCACTTCTCCACATCCTCGCCAGCATCTGTTGTTGTTTGTATTTTGAATGATGGCCATTCTAGTTGGAGTTAGGTGAAATCTCAGGGTAGTTTTGATTTGCATCTCTCTGATTGCCAGTGATGTTGAGCATTTTTTCATGCATTTATTGGCCATTTGAATTTCTTCTTTTGTGAAGTGTCTATTTAGTTCATTTGCCCATTTTGTTATTGGATGCTTTGTTTTCTTAGTGTTGAGTTTCTTGAGTTCTCTGTATATTCTAGATATTAGTCCTCTATCAGTGGTGTAGGTGGCAAAAATCTTCTCCCATTCTGTTGGCTCTCGATTGAGGTTCTTGATAGTTTCCTTTGCTGAACAGAAGCTCTTCAGTTTCATGCAATCCCATGTATTGATTCTCCTTTTAATTTGTTGTGCCTTTGGGGTCTTGTTGAGGAAATGTTTGTCTGTGCCTATGTGTTGTAGTGTTGGACCTATGCCCTCTTCAAGGAGCTTCAAGGTCTCTGGTTTAATTTCCAAGTCTTTGATCCATCGTGAGTTGACTTTTTTACAGGGTGAAAAAGTGGGATTAACATCCAATTTTCTGCATATGGTTAACCAGTTTTGCCAACACCATTTGTTGAAGAGGCTATCTTTTTTCCAGTGTATGTTTTTGGCCCCTTTGTCAAAAATCAATTGGCTGAAAGTGTGTGGACTTGTTTCTGGGTCTTCTATTCTGCTCCATTGGTCTATATATCTGTTCTTTTGCCAGTACCATGCTGTTTTTATTACAATGGCTTTGTAGTATAGTTTAAAGTCAGGTATTGTGATTCCTCCTGCGTGGTTTTTGTTGCTGAGAACTACCTTGGCTATTCTGGGCTTTTTGTTATTCCAGATAAATTTAAGGACTGATTTTTCTATGTCTGTGAGGAATGATCTTGGTAGTTTAATGGGCATTGCATTAAATCTGTAGATCACTTTTGGGAGGATGGCCATTTTAATGATATTAATTCTGCCAATCCATAAACATGGAAGGTCTTTCCATCTTCTAAGATCTTCTTCGATTTCTTTTTTCAGTGTTTTATAATTTTCTTTGTAGAGATCTTTTAATTCCTTGGTCAAGTTTATTCCTAGGTATTTTATTTTTTTGTGGGAGATCCTGAGTGGAAGTGTTTTCTGAATTTCTTTTTCAGTGGATTTATGGTTGGTGTACAGGAAAGCTTCTGATTTTTTAAGATTGATTTTGTATCCAGATACCTTGCTGAATTTGTTGATCAGTTCTATAAGCCTTTTGGTTGAGTTTGTTGGGTTTTCTAAATATAGTATCATGTCATCTGCAAATAGTGAAAGCTTAAGTTCTTCTTTTCCTATTTGTACTCCTTTGATTTCCTTTTCTTGCCTTATTGCTCTGGCTAGAGTCTCTAGTACTATATTGAAGAGAAGTGGTGATAGTGGACATCCTTGTCTCGTTCCAGTTTTTAGGGGAAATTCTTGAAGTTTTTCCCCATTTAATATGATGTTGGCAGTGGGCTTATTGTAGATTGCCTTAATAATGTTGAGATATGTCCCTTCTATTCCAATTCTCTACAGTGTTTTTATCATAAATGGATGTTGAATTTTATCAAATGCTTTTTCAGCATCTATTGAGATGATCATGTGGTTTTTGTCTTTGATTCTGTTTATATGATGAATTACATGGATTGTTTTTCGTATATTGAACCAGCCTTGCATCCCTGGGATGAACCCTACCTGGTCATGGTGAATGATTTTCTTGATGTGTTTTTGAATGCGTGTTGCTAGTATTTTGTTTAATAGTTTTGCATCCAAGTTCATCAGAGATATAGGCCTGTAGTTTTCCTTCATTGAACTGTCTTTATTCGGTTTGGGTATTAGTGTGATGTTGGCTTCATAGAATGTATTTGGGAGAGTCCCGGTTTTTTCTATTTCCCGAAATAGTTTGAGTAGTATTGGGGTTAGTTCTCCTGTAAAGGTTTTATAGAATTCACTTGGGAAACCATCTGGTCCTGGGCTTTTCTTTGATGGTAAGCTCTTTATTGCTATTTCAATCTCTTTGATTGTTATTGGTTGGTTTAAGTGTTCTATCTCTTCTTGACTCAGTTTAGGAAGGTTGTATTTATCTAGGAAGTTGTCGATTTCCTCCAGATTTTCCATTTTGTTGGAGTATAGTTTTTCAAAGTAGTTTCTGATAATCCTCTGGATTTCTACGCTGTCAGTAGTAATGTCTCCTTTTTCATCCCTTATCTTCATAATTTGGGTTGATTCTCTCTTTTTTTAGTTAAGTTGGCTAGTGGTTTATCAATCTTGTTAATTTTTTCAAGAAACCAGCTTTTGGTTTTGTTGATTTTCTGTATTGTTTTTTTATTCTCTATTTCGTTAATTTCTGCTCTAATTTTAATAATTTCCCGTCTTCTGCTGGCTTTGGGGTTCAATTGTTCCTGCTTTTCAAGGACTTTGAGGTGTGTCATAAGGCTATTTATTTGAAGATTTTCTGTTTTTCTTATGTGAGCACTCAGTGCTATAAATTTTCCTCTTAATACTGCCTTCAAAGTGTCCCAGAGGTTTTGATATGTTGTTTCTTTATTTTCATTTGTTTCTAGAAATTTCTTGATTTCACCTCTTACATCTTCTATGACCCATTCTTCATTCAGAAGTGTGGTGTTCAGTCTCCACATGTTTATGTTGTTTCTCTGGGTCTTCTTATAGTTGATTTCTAGTTTCATTCCATTATGGTCTGAAATGACACAGGGAAGTATGTAACATTTTTTAAATTTGCTAGTGCTCATTTTGTGTCCCAGGATGTGATCTATTTTGGAGAAGGTTCCATGAGCAGCTGAGAAAAATGTAAACTCTGCTGTAGTTGGGTGAAATATTCTATATGTGTCCAAAAGGCCCATTTGGTTAATGGTGTTCTTTAGTTCTGAGACATCTTTACTGACCCTTTGTCTGGAAGATCGGTCTAGTATTGTGAGAGGTGTGTTGAAGTCTCCCAGTATTATTGTGTTGGGATTTATGTGTGGCTTCATGTCACAAAGAGTTTGATTTATGAAAGTAGCTGCCCCTATGTTTGGGGCATAGATGTTGATTATTGTTATTTCCTCTTGCTGAACTATTCCTTTTACCAGTAAGATGTGACCTTCTTTGTCTCTTCTAATAAGTTTGGGTTTGAAGTCTAACTTGTCTGATATCATAGTTGCTACTCCTGCTTGTCTTCGAGTACCATTAGCATGGATTACCTTGCTCCAGCCCTTTACCTTGAGTTTGTTCCTATCTTTACTTGTGAGGTGTGTTTCTTGTAAGCAGCAGATGGATGGATTCTGGCTTTTAATCTATTTTGCCACTTTATGTCTTTTTATTGGGGAGTTGAGGCCGTTTACATTCAGTGTGATTATAGAGAGATAATTTTTAATTCCCAACATGTTAAGCTCTTATTTCTGTTTGAGATACTGTTTATTCTTCTTTGCTTAGTTGTCTGCTGGATGGGAATTCTTGTTTCTTTGGTTCTGGCATGAATTACCCATTTCCTCTTTGCAGTTAATCTCCTTGAGTATTTTCTCTAGCGCTGGTTTTGAAGACATAAATTCCTTCAGTTGCTGTTTGTCATGGAAGCTTCTTATTTCCCCATCTAATTTGATGGATAGTTTTGCTGGGTAGGAAATTTTTGGCTGGAAGTTGTTTTCTTTCAGAGTTTGGAATATGTTACTCCAAGCCCTTCTGGCTTTCATAACTTGGTTTGGGAAGTCTGGAGTGATTCTAATTGGTTTGCCTCTGTATGTCACATGGCCTTTTGTTTTTGTTGCCTTTAAGATTCTCTCCTTGGCTTCCACATTAGTCATTTTGACAATTATGTGGCATGGGGATCCTCTTCTCTGATCCTGTCTAAAGGGAGTTCTATAAGTTTCCTGGACCTGTGTATCAACCTCTTGCTCTATGTTTGGAAAATTTTCTGCTATTACTTCCTTGAAGAGATTGTTGATCCCTTTGGTTTCACCTTCTTTTCCCTCCTCTATTCCAATTATTCTTAGGTTAGCTCTCTTGAAATGGGCCCATATTTCTTCAATGTCAGATTCCTGCTGTCGGGTTTTTTTTTTCTAAATTAGAAACTATGCGTTCATTTTTAGAATGATCATCTTCAAGAAGCGAGATTCTATTCTCCATGTGGTCTAATCTGTTGTTTATACTTTGAATTGAGGCCTTTACTTCATTAATTGCATCCTTTATCTCTTTTTGACTCTCTCTAAATTCTTTTCGAAAGTCCTCTATTATTTCTAAAGTTATTTTCCTAATTTGATCTTCTAGAGATCTTTGGGTTTCTGTGTTATCAGATTCTGATGTTGTGGTGTTGTTGGCATTCACTGCTCCATTGTTATTTCTCTTTCCCATGATTTTGGAAGTTTGTGCCTTCTCTGGGTTCTTCCCTGAGTCACTACAAGTTCACTTAAGATGCTCTGGATCTCTAGTCTATGGTATCTCAGTCACCACTACTCCTTTACTGTGTTGTATCACAAAGTCTCAGACCCAGGGAGTCAATCAAGGCTGCTTAGACCGTGGGGGGTGCCAAGTTGGGCGTTCTCCAGTGGGGAGTTGTGACTATGGTATGATATCTCTGCCACTGCCACTCCCCCACTGGGCTGCACTGCTAAAATCTCCGACCCAGGGAGACTATCTGCGCAAGTCCCTGGGAGTGCAGTACTGGGATTTCTCCCCTAGGGGCCACAATTTGACTCACGGTTGTTGAGTGCGCTGATGGAGATGTAGTGAACTCGGTGGATTCACTGCTGCCGCCACTGGCAATATGGCACTACTGCCACGCCCTCGGCTGTGATGCGGCGTGTTTCTTCTCTGGTTTTGAACTCTGCTCTGAGTCCTTGCCAGTTGTGCTGCGCCCAGCCCTTGGGAGCTTTAGATGTTCCCTGCACCAACAAAACTGCTGACTGCCGCCCGGCTGTTCAGCACCTGCTCACCTCGGCAAGCTGTCCACCCCTCCTCTCAGGCGCCTGGTGGCTTGTTGAGTGGGTTGGTCTAGGGCCGTCCGGTGAACTCGCCGCTGCCGCCAGCAGTAAGACGCTGCTTCTGCATCCTAGGCCGCGAGGCCAGAGTACCTCCTCTCTGGATTTGAGCTCTGTTTTGAGTCTCCCTCCTCTCTGGAGCCTGGTGTTACTAGGGGAGATGTAGGCCGCGCCGCTCCGTTAATTTATTTTTTAAATTGGTGCATTGTAGTCATATATCAATAACATTGGAGTACAAGACTTGAGAGGATATACAAGCACACATCATCCGATTAGCCCTCCTCCAGCCCCCATCCCATTCCCTCCCCCTCCCTCCATCCCATGCTTCTTTGGTGATTTACTTTGATCTTGTCTTGGCCTCGGAGGCCCCAGTACCGGCCTTGCCTCAAGGCAGGCTCCGATGCCGGCCTCGCTGGCCCCAGCACCGGCCTAACCCCTCGGCAGGCTCCGATCCCGCCCTCGGAGGCCCTAGCACCGGTCATGCCTCATTGCAGGCTCCGATGCCGGCCTCGCTGGCCCCAGCACCGGCCTAACCCCTCGGCAGGCTCTTATCTTGGCCTCAGAGGCCCCAGTACCGGCCTTGCCTCACGGCAGGCTCCGATGCCGGCCTCGCTGGCCCCAGCAACGGCCTAACCCCTCGGCAGGCTCCGATCCCGGCCTCGGAGGCCCCAGCACTGGTCATGCCTCATGGCAGGCTCCGATGCCGGCCTCGCTGGCCCCAGCACCGGCCTAACCCCTCGGCGGGCTCTTATCCTGGCCTCGAGGCCCCAGTACCGGCCTTGCCTCAAGGCAGGCTCCGATGCCGGCCTCACTGGCCCCAGCACCGGCCTAACCCCTCAGCAGGCTCCGATCCCGGCCTCGGAGGCCCCAGCACTGGTCATGCCTCATGGCAGGCTCCGATGCCCGCCTCGCTGGCCCCAGCACCGGCCTAACCCCCCAGCAGGCTCTTATCTTGGCCTCGGAGGCCCCAGTACCGGCCTTGCCTCACGGCAGGCTCCGATGCTGGCCTCGCTGGCCCCAGCACCGGCCTAACCCCTCAGCAGGCTCCGATCCCGGCCTTGGAGGCCCCAGCACTGGTCATGCCTCACAGCAGGCTCCGATGCCGGTCTCGCTGGCCCCAGCACCGGCCTAACCCCTCGGCGGGCTCTTATCCTGGCCTCGAGGCCCCAGTACCGGCCTTGCCTCAAGGCAGGCTCCGATGCCGGCCTCACTGGCCCCAGCACCGGCCTAACCCCTCAGCAGGCTCCGATCCCGGCCTCGGAGGCCCCAGCACTGGTCATGCCTCATGGCAGGCTCCGATGCCGGCCTCGCTGGCCCCAGCACCGGCCTAACCCCTCGGCGGGCTCTTATCCTGGCCTCGAGGCCCCAGTACCGGCCTTGCCTCAAGGCAGGCTCCGATGCCGGCCTCACTGGCCCCAGCACCGGCCTAACCCCTCGGCAGGCTCTTATCCTGGCCTCGAGGACCCAGTACCGGCCTTGCCTCAAGGCAGGCTCCGATTCCGGCCTCACTGGCCCCAGCACCAGCCTAACCCCTCAGCAGGCTCCGATCCCGGTCTTGGAGGCCCCAGCACTGGTCATGCCTCATGGCAGGCTCCGATGCCCGCCTCGCTGGCCCCAGCACCGGCCTAACCCCCCAGCAGGCTCTTATCTTGGCCTCGGAGGCCCCAGTAACGGCCTTGCCTCACGGCAGGCTCCGATGCTGGCCTCGCTGGCCCCAGCACCGGCCTAACCCCTCAGCAGGCTCCGATCCCGGCCTTGGAGGCCCCAGCACTGGTCATGCCTCACAGCAGGCTCCGATGCCGGTCTCGCTGGCCCCAGCACCGGCCTAACCCCTCGGCAGGCTCTTATCCTGGCCTCGAGGCCCCAGTACCGGCCTTGCCTCAAGGCAGGCTCCGATGCCAGCCTCACTGGCCCCAGCACCAGCCTAACCCCTCGGCAGGCTCCGATCCCAGCCTCGGAGGCCCCAGCACTGGTCATGCCTCATGGCAGGCTCCGATGCCGGCCTCGCTGGCCCCAGCACCGGCCTAACCCCTCGGCGGGCTCTTATCCTGGCCTCGAGGCCCCAGTACCGGCCTTGCCTCAAGGCAGGCTCCGATGCCGGCCTCACTGGCCCCAGCACCGGCCTAACCCCTCGGCAGGCTCTTATCCTGGCCTCGAGGACCCAGTACCGGCCTTGCCTCAAGGCAGGCTCCGATTCCGGCCTCACTGGCCCCAGCACCAGCCTAACCCCTCAGCAGGCTCCGATCCCGGTCTTGGAGGCCCCAGCACTGGTCATGCCTCATGGCAGGCTCCGATGCCAGCCTCGCTGGCCCCAGCACCGGCCTAACCCCTCGGCAGGCTCTTATCCTGGCCTCGAGGACCCAGTACCGGCCTTGCCTCAAGGCAGGCTCCGATGCCGGCCTCACTGGCCCCAGCACCAGCCTAACCCCTCGGCAGGCTCCAATCCTGGCCTCGGCGGCCCCAGCACTGGTCATGCCTCATGGCAGGCTCCGATGCCCGCCTCGCTGGCCCCAGCACCGGCCTAACCCCTCGGCAGGCTCTTATCTTGGCCTCAGAGGCCCCAGTACCGGCCTTGCCTCACGGCAGGCTCTGATGCCGGCCTCGCTGGCCCCAGCACCGGCCTAACCCCTCGGCAGTCTCCGATCCCGGCCTTGGAGGCCCCAGCACTGGTCATGCCTCATGGCAGGCTCCAATGCCGGCCTCGCTGGCCCCAGCACCGGCCTAACCCCTCGGCAGGCTCTTATCCTGGCCTCGAGGCCCCAGTACCCGCCTTGCCTCAAGGCAGGCTCCGATGCTGGCCTCGCTGGCCCCAGCACCGGCCTAACCCCTCGGCAGGCTCCGATCCCGGCCTTGGAGGCCCCAGCACTGGTCATGCCTCACAGCAGGCTCCGATGCCGGCCTCGCTGGCCCCAGCACCGGCCTAACCCCTCGGCAGGCTCTTATCCTGGCCTCGAGGCCCCAGTACCGGCCTTGCCTCAAGGCAGGCTCCGATGCCAGCCTCACTGGCCCCAGCACCAGCCTAACCCCTCGGCAGGCTCCCATCCCGGCCTCGGAGGCCCCAGCACTGGTCATGCCTCATGGCAGGCTCCGATGCCGGCCTCGCTGGTCCCAGCACCGGCCTAACCCCTCGGCGGGCTCTTATCCTGGCTTCGAGGCCCCAGTACCGGCCTTGCCTCAAGGCAGGCTCCGATGCCGGCCTCACTGGCCCCAGCACCGGCCTAACCCCTCGGCAGGCTCTTATCCTGGCCTTGAGGACCCAGTACCGGCCTTGCCTCAAGGCAGGCTCCGATGCCAGCCTCACTGGCCCCAGCACCAGCCTAACCCCTCGGCAGGCTCCAATCCTGGCCTCGGCGGCCCTAGCACTGGTCATGCCTCACAGCAGGCTCCGATGCCGGCCTCGCTGGCCCCAGCACCGGCCTAACCCCTCGGCAGGCTCTTATCTTGGCCTCAGAGGCCCCAGTACCGGCCTTGCCTCACGGCAGGCTCTGATGCCGGCCTCGCTGGCCCCAGCACCGGCCTAACCCCTCGGCAGGCTCCGATCCCGGCCTCGGAGGCCCCAGCACTGGTCATGCCTCATGGCAGGCTCCAATGCCGGCCTCGCTGGCCCCAGCACCGGCCTAACCCCTCGGCAGGCTCTTATCCTGGCCTCGAGGCCCCAGTACCCGCCTTGCCTCAAGGCAGGCTCCGATGCTGGCCTCGCTGGCCCAGCACCGGCCTAACCCCTCGGCAGGCTCTGATCCCGTCCTCGGAGGCCCCAGCACTGGTCATGCCTCATGGCAGGCTCCGATGCCGGCCACGCTGGCCCCAGTACCGGCCTAACCCCTCGGCAGGCTCTTGTCTTGGCCTCGGAGGCCCCAGTACCGGCCTTGCCTCACGGCAGGCTCGATGCCGGCCTCGCTGGCCCCAGCACCGGCCTAACCCCTCGGCAGGCTCTTATCCTGGCCTCGAGGCCCCAGCACCGGTCTAACCCCTCGGCAGGTTCCAAACCCGACCACGGAGGCCTCAGTAGTGGCCTTGCCTCACAGCAAGCTCCGATGTCGGCCACTGGCCCCTGCGCCCGCCTAACCCCTCAGCAGGTTCCGATCACTGTCTCTGTGGTTATTATTTCAAAGGTTCCAGGTGTAATGTATCAGATCTCTGCCTCCCCTGAGTATTGGCCACTGGCATTGCCACTGCCTCCACCGTTTCAAATCCTTCCCAGGCTCTTTTTCCACTCTGAATGTTGTCCAGTGTTCCTAAGCATGCGTGATGGTAGCATTCGACATTTGGTGCAATTTCTCCAAAAAAATAAAGTTGGTAAGATCCGGTTTCTGCTTCTCCTGAATATAAGTCTCCACCACCATCGCGGAGAACTCTTTCAACTCCGCATTTCTCCTTGGTCTCCGCTAAACTCTCTCCTTACAGGTGATGTCTGAGATTCTTAACAATATAGAGAAATAGCAGTCCTCTTTCACGGTGAATTTTTCCATAAGTTCCAGTGCATTTAGATAAGTTTTGTCTGCATCTCCAGTGTCCTGGCATCCATAACGGCTTTCTTACCTCCTCTCCGATATTTTTCTTTATCTTTTTCTGTTCTGGGTCCGGTTTCTCCAGGGGTCTGGCGTGCTACGTGCAGTTCTGCCCGGGGCCCAGAGTCCCGCAACCCGGGCCCCATCTGGCGTGCCCCGCGCGCGACCCCCGCCCAGATCCCAGCGTCTTACTGGGTCCGGTTTCTCCAGGGGTCTGGCGTGCTACGCGCAGTTCTGCCCGGGGCCCAGAGTCCCGCGACCCGGGCCCCCCATCTGAACTATTTGAAATGTGAATATTGTACCTGACCCATCTGGACTTGGGAACACCAGTGGTTTTCCAGTTTGGACCTCGATCCATTCAGAATCAATGAGCGCCCCAAGGAAAGGGCTGCTTCATCGCAGTCCACTGTGGCCTCTGCACAGTGGGAGGAGGTCAGGCGGCTACTGTGGGATCACTGCTTGGCAGCAGGCCTGGCGGCTGGAGGGCAGGAGATGCCTCCTTGGGGCTGGGCAGGGAGAGGCCAGCCTGCTCACCTTGCCACAGGCTGGGACACCTCAAGAGCGCAGCAGAAGCACAGGTGAGCTGCAGATGTAGCATCTCCCACATAGGTTTGTTTTAAGATTTTTATTTGGAGCCAAGGGGAGATATGAAATGGGCTCTGTGGTGAGCTCAGAGGGGGCAGTTCTCTGTGTGTTGCTTTAAGAAGGCTCTGGGAATCTCACTGGAGCTCTGCATAAATGGGGAAGCCATTTACAGTGGTAACATGCACACACATTATGCATGTGTAAATCTTTACAAGACACGAGCATATAGAGACATGTCCACCCATGCACAAACACACATGTGAATACAGAAAGACACACAGCCATACACAAGCACACACATAGGCACGGAAGCCTACACACACACACACACACACACACACACACACACACACAATCAATAAACACACATGCATGTAAATGCACAAAATATACATGTACACATATTCTTTCTCCTTTGTGAAAGCACACACATACCCAGACTCTACATAGACACAAGCACATGCTCATGCACACAAGTGCCTACATCAACACATATGAAAGTAGACATGCATACACATGCACTCGAGGGCCATTTTTCCAGCATAGACTAGTGTGTTGTTATCATAGGGATAAAGGTAATTTGTTACCAAAACACAAATGCAGAATCCAGATAGTAGGTTAACTGTGGTGAATGATGCACCGTTTCCTCAGTGTCAAGTTCCTGTTCCTGTGCTTTCTTTTGCAGAAGGACAAAGTCCGTGGTCCAGGAGTTGTGGCCGAGGCTGCTACGAGAAAGGCCGTGCCCCGCCATTGAGAGGTGAGCTTCTGCAGCTCTCGTTATCGTCTTCGTTTGACCCAGGGATGATCCTGGGTGGCAACTGGACTCCGTCCTCCTGCCAGGGAGATCCTGGACTCCATGGAGGCCATGGGAGGGGAGGCTGTGACCTCAACAGCAGGACGTAGGGGCGCGCAGATTGTGAAATCACCCACATTGTGTTGGTTGTGTTAAAAATCTCTGCATATCTGTGTGGTAACTTTATACTTTGTAATCTTATATTTTATTCTTTAAGTCATTTAGAGGGAAATGAATGGAGTAAAGAACATTATGCTAAGTGAGATTAGTCAGTCACAAAAATCAAAAGTCAGATGTTCTCCCTAATACGGAAGCTAGGGAGAAAATGAGTCATAGGAGAAACTGTAGACAAAGAAGGAGAAACCATAGATGAGCAAATAAGTCAACCTAACTGAGGTCACTGGGAGGGGAAAATCCCTAATGCACTTGACGTACACTCACAGACATATCAAAGCCAATCATGAGAAGGAGGGAGGGGGGAGGATGGGGTGGGAATGGGGGAAGGGCTGACTGGGTGATGCGTGCTTGTGTGCCTCCACCATCTTGTGCTCCATTAAGATGTATGACTACAGTGCACCCATAAAAAATGTTAAAGAGAATGTGAGTTTGTTTCCTTATCTACAGACTGTACAACTGAAGGGAAACTGAAGCATGTTCCTTAAGTTCATTTCTGAACAACAGATTAGCTCTGCTGATGTTTTCCCTCAGAAAATGGTAATCTTCCGAGTCCTGTGCTTGGCTTCGGCCCTGGCTGCTTGCGACGCATCTTTATGATTTCTGGGCCCCACAACCTGCCCAGCTGTTTTCCCTCCCAAATGATTTTTTTAAAAAATTGGCAGATAATTTATTTTACTTTCAGAGCACTTTTCGTCAAAATCTGGGTCAGCCCATGAGAGCGATATTTATGGCCATCTCTTGTCGGGCTGAAGATGGCGGGGAAGATTTAGTGGCGCGGCCAGCCTGGCTGCCTGGGAAACTCTGCCCTGGCTGTTCGTCATCTCGGGAGCCTCCTCGGTGGGGCCTTGGAAGGCCTCCATCCCAACACAGGCCTGACGCTGGTTAACAAATGACTGTAAGAGACTACACGCTTGCTCTTTCTCTTCCCCTCTCTCTCATCCCTCTTTCTGAATATAGTTTTAGGTTTGTATCTGTGTTGTACTAAAGATCTTATTGTTACACATTTAAGCGTAATCTCCATTAATCTTTATTTTATAAAGAAAGCATTTAGACTTTTCATACATACCAGTTGCTACATATTACTCAATTTTTTGGGGAAAAAGAAACAGGTTTATTGGCAAGAAGCTCTAAAAGGACATGTTTGTTTGCTTTTACAACAGCATACACATATGTACATAGATCTCCTTTGATATTCGGTGGTCTCTTGTTATCTGCGGGGATTGGTTCTGGACTCTCTGCTTGTACCAACACCCTCAGATGCTCAAATCTCTGTGTAAGTGGTGTAGTATTAGCACATGACCTAAGCACATCCTCCAGTATACGTTTTTTTTTTTTTTTTTTTTTTTTTTTGGTGGTACTGGGGTTCCTGGAAACCCTTCTACCTCCAGACTACACTCCCAGACCCATTTTTTATATTTTTTTTATTTGGAAACAGGGTCTCTTAAGCCAGTGCGGCTGGCTTCGAACCTGTGCAATCTTCCTGTCTCCGCCTCCCAAGTGCGGGTATTACAAGTGTGCGCCACCATGCCAGGCCCTCCAGTACACTTTAAATCATCCCTAGACTATAAAACAAATAAAAGTTAATTACTATGTAAATTGTGTTATTGTACTGTTAGATCCTACTTAGGTTTCAAAAGTGGGTGATACCCCCTGAGGGTGCTAGAGCAAAATATAGATACATAAAAGAATGCAAATTTGTCACTGCATCTTTATTTGCTTAAAATAAGTAGACTTTTCAGGGTGGGGGTTGCTGAGTAATTTTCTTTTTCAGAAAAGGGGACAGTGAGCCAGATAATTTGGGGACTCCTGGAAGAAAATGCATGTTAAGTACAAATACATTTTTTCCCAAATATTTTTGCTCCATGGTTGGTTGAATCGAAAGACGCAGAACTCTGGGACACACAGGACTGACAGTATAAGTGCACAGAAACCCAAGTGCCAACACTCTAGCATGACATCAAGCAGACCTAAAAATGACGCCTCAGGTAGAGGCTTAGCATTCTTCACCTGCAAACGAAAAGAACATCTTTATTATCTTCTTGTTTTCTTTCTAAATGGCACCATGAGGAGAAGGTTCCAGGTTCCCACTTAAGATAATCTCTACATGCACTCACTGTATGTATGAGTTGAGAATTTTATGTATGTAAATAAAAGGACAAATTGGTAAATTGTATCCATTTAAAAATTTTTATCACTGTCTTCTATATATGGGCACATTGCAGTGTGTCAAAGGGTCTTGACTAAATGATTATAATTTATGAATCTTGTGGAAATTGTTAGACAAATTTGTCAAATCATTATAATTCAATGCCCCTCTCATTTCTATTTCGATATTAGTGTTTCATAGTTTACTGACTTTAACCAATGGCTCATTGCAGTCATAAATCTGACAATATAGTATAAGAAAAGCTAATTTAAAATTCAAAACTACTCTAGAGGTTGAAATTGCTCAGAGGCGTGCTCTCAGGACCAAGCTATCTGGCTCATAGCAATGATCCAGCACTCAGTAGTTTATTTCAAAGTGGAGAGTGTAAAACAAAAAGTGTACTTGTTAACTTACAAAATAAAAACCATACACATCTCTGTGTCTTTAATGAAAAAAGCTCTGCCTACCAGGGGTTGGCAATGCCATACTCTGGAGGCAGAGCTATATCCAGGCAGGGTTGAAAACCCACAGGCAGGACCAGAGTGGTGCCCACAAGTGTTTCTTCTCACAACAGGCTCAGCTCAGCCCTTCAATCTCACTTCCTCATGCCTTCATCAGTCCATCCCCTCTCATCCATCCCTCCATCCATCCACCATCCAGTCATCAGTTATCTGTCCATCCATTCATCATCCATCATCCCTCTATCCATCCATCCATTCACCCACCCAGTCATCCATCCCTCTGTCAACACCCCGCCATCATTGATCCATCTCTTCCTCTCGACCCATCTATCCCTCAACTCACATATTCATCTATCTCTCCATCTACTCTTTCACCCATAATCTCATTATTCCTCTACTGATCTGTCCATCAATTGGTCCATCCATCCATCCATCCATCCATCCATCCATCCATCATCCATCTCTCTCTCCATCAGCCTATACGTCCACCATCCAATTACCTCTCCCTCCCTCAACTCATCCATTACTCTTTCCATTCATTCATCTATTTCTCCATCTATTCTTTGATCTACCATCTCAGTATCCCTCTATTGATCTGTCCATTGATTGGTCCATCCATTACTCCATCCATCCATCCATCCATTCATTTCTACCTCCTTAAATATTGATCCAGCGCCATTACTGCCAGTCTCTGGAAAGCGTTTCAAGGACACTGTCTTTTAAACACACGTGGTCCATGAAGGTCCCATCTCTCCCGACTGGATGCTGTGATGGGTGATTCTCCTGTGCCTTGTCTGCTGCACTGTCCCTCTGTTCCTTCCCTGCACCCAGGGGGATGGCCTGCACGGCTGGTGCTCTCTGCAATCTGCCTTCTTGCATTCAGCCAAGGACAGCACAACTGGATATCTAAGGTATGAAATGACCAGAGTCTTTATTCTTTTGGCTCTCTCTCTCTCCCCTCCCCACATAGTCTACCTAAAAAGAGCAAGGGCTAAGACTACAGTCTTCCGGCTTTCCCGTTCTCCTGTCTTCTCTCAGCTGCAGAATTCAATGTGGGGTGTGTGGCAGGATGTGCATGCTTCCGTAGAGCGTAGATCGTCACATTAAAATCTTCATCTTCATTCTTAGCATATGTGTCCCTCGATTAAACTTCCATTTTCAGGAAGACTGGTTTATCATACATCTTCACTTTATTTAGAGATGCATGGCTGGAATTGGCCACCTATATGTCAATGAAAAGCCAAGCCCTTTGAAAAGACATCAAGGCTTCTGATTTCTCTGTAACTGAACCTCAGTCAGCACTCTGCATGTTTGATTCTCTTCTCTGCAGAGCCTGCCTGTCTGGAGTTTATCCGACTCAATTTAGACCTATTTGTACCTATTTCCTTTTATCCAAAATGAGTCTTCAAATACCAGACTTCACGACCACGAGCAGCATATTTCTCTCCATGTGGTCAAATGTGCTAAGAGAATCACGTTATAGTCTAAGGAACTCTGTCCCTGAACAAACAGATTCGTGTTTAACACCATTGTTGAGGGTGTTTCATCACAATCAACACAGACACCCAAGTGGCCTAGGATAAAATCCCCACCCCAAAGCTCTATGATTAAGCTGAAGATAAAGCCAAAGGGCTCGGACCCAGCCGAGTGCATTCCAGATGGTCCAGTCTCAGCTTCAGTGCTGTGTCTGTAACACAGACTGGCAACCAAAATAATTTATGTTTTTCATACACACCGGCAGGATGCCCTCTCTGCTCTGTCCACTCCTATGTGATCTATTTCAGCTTCACTCATTTTTAATTTTTTGGTACTGAGGTTTGAACCCAGGGGACTTCTACCTCTGAGCTACAGCCTCAGCTCTTTTTATTTTTTATTTTTTTTTTGAAACAGGATTTCACCAAGTTGCTGGGGCTGGTCTCAAACAAACCCGTGATCCTCCTGTCTCAGCCTCCCAAGTATTGGGATTACAGGTGCACTGTAAAACTTTGCTTTGTGTGTGACATCAGGGACACTTACATGCTACGGTGACAGCCAAGGTCCCTACTCCCCATGTCAGGGAAGCTCCAAAGAGCCTGATGATCACAGCCCTAAAGCTGAGCTTCCCTGAAGGGTAAGGCAGCTCCTCCCAGGAAGGCTGGCGAGAGGTCAACGTGTTTGTGCGTCTCTGGTGCGCTTCCTGCCAGGGTGATCGCTGAGCCAGCAGGCGAGCGAGTGGCCTGCAGCTCATGTGCTGCAGAGAGCAAGAGTGTGGCATGCTCACCTAGACTCCAGTGGCCTGTACCAGCAAACTGTCCATCCAGAGCCAGCTCCTCACCCGCAGAATGCCCGGTAGTGAATATGAGCATCCATGGCGCCTTAGAGTAGGGAGCAGGGGTGCCTGGAGCCCCATCCATCAGCCAGGTACTGGCCCTGGGCCACTGGGGCCATCCTTTCTCCCCTGACATGGTGTAAATCACATACAAACCCAAGTCACTGTTATGTGAAATTTGAGAAGTATGCAAATGAGCACTCCCTTAACAAGGAAAATGACAGCCCCTTTCTCATCCTCCCAATTTAAAGGCAATAACTCCTCCCTCCCTCCCATAGGCTCTGGCAATCCCTGGAGCATCCTCTGCAGACTGCACTAGAGCACTCACCACCCTCCAGGTTGAAGTGGAGGGGAAGGGAAGGGAAGGAAACCTCACTGTGGCCTCACTGTGGCCGAAGGTGTTTATTAGGAGCTGGGCGTCTGACAGACGCCTCTGCCCTTTCCGGGCCCTCTGGCTGCCTGACCTCACTCCTCCTCTGTGGCTTTTCTCTGCTGCTGTGCTCCCACCTGGAGCACGGATGCCCACGCACTTCCCAGTGGGTTGGTCCGCAGCGTGGCTGCCTGGGTGGGTTCACGGTTCTTTGGGTCCTGCAGTGTGTTGGCACTGGAAGCTGCTGGCTGCCTCACGCAGCCCCCGGGTTAAGTTCCTGGGGCACTCAGGCGGCCTCCAAGGGTGACGTGGACCAGGTAGGTGCGGTGAGTGATTGAGAAAATAATGAAGTCCTGAGACCCAGGATGTGTGATTTCTAATCTTTATAGCCTTTTTGAGGCCAAAAGTAGCTATCTGAACCCTTCAAAGAGGGGTTTTGCAATAGCGTAAAAATTGCATTGAGGAAGTCTAAAAAGGTTAAAAGTGATTATTATTTTTGGTCTTTTTTTCTGACTTAATTGGGCTTCTAACTCGACTTTGAAAGCATTTGGAAGCACATTGAGCTGCCCTGCACACCCTCCCTCCCAGCGCCGGCTCCTGGTTCTGTGGACCCCACCGGAGGCAGGAACAGCATGTGGAGAGGGATAGGGGCAGGAGAGCAAGCAGCCCTGGCACTGTGAGGCCGCGCAGGGGAGCACACCTCCCTGGTGCAGCGGGCGGGACCTTGCTCTGTCCACTGGAGGGCCTGCCAGCTGAGGCACAGGGCTCAGGGGGCCTGCGGCCACAACCTCACGTTGGAAAGCAGCAAAGAGGATGCTCCCAGCTGCATCCTGGGGTTTCCAAGGTCACCGGAGTCAGAAGAGGAATCTGGACCAAGAGAAAACTCTTAGAGTCAAAGATTTATTCTGTTTTCTTCTGTCTTCTCTCCCTTTCATCCCCTTCTTTCCTAAGCTGGTGCGCCCTGCTGAAAGGGGGACGGCTTCAGAGGAGAAAGTAGGAGCCGCCGCAGGGGTCTGGCTGTGATCTTCCACTCCAGACCCGGGTGAAGCTCCGGCTTGGGTGTCCTGGGCCATTGAGGAGGCCTCTTCCCTGCTGAGGGTCACCAGGAACATGAGGCTGCCCCCAGAGAGATCCAGGCCACACTGGCTCCCTGCCCGCTGTCAAGACTTCCATCAGCCCAGGGAAACCCCACCACCCCTCACCCAGTGGGAAGGCTCTCCCTACCAGCACGGCTGGCCAAGGATGGGCAGTTTCCAAGCGTGCCTGTTCAGCCACTCGGTCACTTCTCAGGATGCCGGACTCCCATAAGTGTTCCTGACAGAGGCCAGGTTGGTGGAAGGTAAGATAGAAAATATCCAGAAAGCCCAGGAGGAAATGGCCCTTGGTGACCGCTTCATCCCTTGCCTCTTGTGACCATCTTCTGCACGTAGCTCAGAGAGGCTTAGAAACACACAGGTCACCCGCAGCCCGGCATCGATGCCCAGTGCCCGCGGATCAGTACCCGCTCAGCGGCTCCACGGCGGTCGTGGTGACTCGGAAGGGGTGGCTGGAGTTTGCTCAACTGACGCAAACCCACAGCCAGGAAGGGTTTCTGGACTTATCAAGGACAGCATTTATTCTAAGAAATGTGCAATTTATTCTAATTGGTGTCATTTAACTCCATTTGATTACTGGCAAAACAGATCTCTTTGGTTAACATTCGAAAGGACTCTTCCCGACAAACGTTTGACAATGGCAGACGGACACTCCAGAGCGAGGAGTGATGTTTGTTACAGAGAAGTCTCTTCCGGCTTCTTCAGGAGCTTGTCACTGGGCTGTCAAACTTCTCTTCCAGATGACGGGGATCGTGTGGCGTTGGCGGGCTGGCGTGCAGGGGCCTTTTCTCTGGTGAAGGGTGGGCTGCGTTAATTTGTGTAGTTAGAGGATTATAATTGCACTCGAAAGACGACGTCTTCTTTCCTTCTCACTCAACCAGTAGGAGCCCCAGTGAACAGGAAGTGTGACGAGCGGTGTTTAAATGAAGCATGAGTCTCAGATTTATTTAGGTCGCGGTGCCGTTAATAATTAATGCGGCCGGGCTCTGCTGATTTGCAAAGTTCTGAAGGGCTCCTTCACTTTGCTTCCAGTGCTTGGTATTCCAGGCGGCCTTCGGATGCCGCATCGCTAATGAGCTCGGCTTTCCAGGGCGCTAATCATGTTAGCTTGTAAAGGCAGCCAAGACACAAAACCACGTTAAAAACAAAACCCCACATGCGTACACAATAAGGGACCCGCACTGACACTGTAGACACAGGCAGCTGTAAGATACGCTAGCTGGGCTTGGGAATTCCATCCCCAGCAGTTTTTTGGGGGGAAGGCTTTGCCACCAACGGTGTTCCTTAAACAGGTGTGTGTCTTTAGGAAAGCCACATCATTGAAAGGAAGTCACAGCATTGCGGGGGAGACTCAGAACCAGGAACACACAGACCCTGGTGTCTGGCAGCGGCACGCCGGCCGCCTCGCCTCACTCGCCTGATAAATAGGCTGCGCACACAGACGTCGCCGCCTGGCTTCACCTGGCTCTGCACTTGGGATTCGCTCATTTAAGCCTCACGGCACCGATGGGTCAAGGCTAGTGTCTTGGGCCCTTGGGGCCTTACTACAGTGCCACAGGCCAGTTGATGTACGGCAGACGCTTATTTCTCACAGTTCTAGAACCCGGAGCTGCAGACCCAGGTGGGTCTGGGCAGGGCCCTGCACTGTTTGCAGATAGCCGTCTTCTTCCTGAGTCTTAGCATGGTTGATGGTGCTAGAGAGAGTCACTGAGCTTCAGGTCCTTGCTCCTGGGAGCACTGATCCTCCACACGGATTCACCCGCATCACCCTGATCGCCGTCCCAGGCTCCACCTGCAAGACACCTCCAAGACTCATCTCATTGTGAGCAAGGGCTAAGCGTGTGAGCATTTTTTTTTTTTTTTGGTGGGGGAGACACAAACATTCCATTCACTGCAGCTATTATCTTTCCCTGTAGAGAGATTGTGTAACGTGTGTAAGGTCAAGTAACCGCACTACTTCACGTAAATATTGTCAAGACTCCTGTTGTCTCTGAAGGAGGAAGAAAAAGGGTGGGCCCTGAGAAACATCCACCGAATCCTACGCCAGGGAGGAAATTGATATCATATCTGCAGCAGCTATTCATCAACGCTTCGGAGAAGGGGTCGGACAGGGCCGTGGCCCTGGGGAGGCCATTCAGAGAACACCTGACCCAGGTTTGTATCTGTGGCCGGATGCCCGTCCCAAGGGCGTCATTCACAACTGCTGCCTGCGGTCTTTGAAATTTCATTCATCCTGTATTTTGACAGCTTATTGTGAGGCTTCTATTATTGATGAAAATGTTTACAAAGTGGTGTCAGGTACCAGGTAAACACCAGATGTGTGTTTGGGGGACTTGGGGCCTGTTGCTCTCAGAAGGCCCAAGCTTGAAGTCCAGGGCTCCAGAGAGGCGGCAGGGGCTTTGTCTTCAGCCCCGGTAGGCTCCTCTGTGGCTGTACAACCTTTCAGAGCCCAGCAGCTCTATGCCCTGGATGTGTCTAGGGTTGTCAGCCAATGAAACAGCAGACTTCAAGTTCCACAGGGCTGAGGGAACCATGGCAAATGTAGATGGCTGGAGGCATCACTGCACCCACTCAGGCCCTCGGGGGCGTGGTTTTAGGAGAGGGTCACTGCGCTCAGGAGTAGCCCTCTGGCCTCTCCCAGCATGCTCTGCAGGACAGGCAAAGGGGTGGAGTCCACCCTCTCAGGATGGAGAATGGTCTGGAGAATACCCTTTTCCTCCTCTGCCCATTAGTGTCTCTGGGAATGCATGCCCGTCTCACCTCTGCCTGGCTGAGACCTGAGAGTGGAGCGCTGGACTCAAAGTCCAATGCAGTGGGTGGGGGCTGGAGTCACATCCCCGGTGCCTCTGTGGGGTCTCCAAGCATGCTTCTCCCTCCTCCTGCAAAGGACAAGGCCGGGTTGTTAAGCAGCTCATAGGAGGAAAAGCATGTCAGAGATTTGTCGGTACAAGGGAGGATGTTCACAGGGAAAACAACCCATCATTCCTTGGGACACAGACAGACAGAGATCCCCAGGTCTGCTCGCCGGGGGCAGCTCTGCAGTCTCCCACTCCGGCTCTGGGCTGGCCACATGGAGCTGAGCAAACTTGGGGTGTGCACCCCATCCTCTGGACCACAGTCTACACATCAGTGGTGGCCGATATCAAAATGATATCAATGCCATTTTATCTCCTTTATTCCCCATAATTCCAAGGGAGAGGGCGCCATTGGGAAGGGTAATTGGCTTACTGGAGGCATGCCTCTATTTCAGACGCCTGGCAAGCACACTTTCGTGTGGTTTCAATGTCACTCAGCATATACCTTAGAAGCAATTAATCAGCGCCTTAATAACTGGCTCACCACGACACATGCGGAGGTAATTATGTGTTTAACTTCTCCAGCTGGCCGGTACAGATGCTGCTGCGGCGTCTGGACAGAGACACATTCTTCACCGAGGGCCAGGCCGGGAACAGTCTTGGGGGACCCTGCGGGAGACCTACTGGGGCTCCTGCATTGTGCAGCAAGCACTGTGGCAAGGGTACCACGTGTCCAAACTGCTCCCAGGGCTCCCCATGCCAGGCCGGGTTCCAGGGGCTGGGCTGGTGTCGGGAGGATGTAAGTACTGAATGCCAGTCCCCGCAGATGCACAGAGCCTCTCGTGGACCCTGACAGGCCCCATCCATCTCCTTTCCTAGAGGCTGCCAAGGTCTCCAGGGAGGCCCATCCATCCCCACTTGCCTTGATTCTAAGCTAGATCCTGGAGGAACTCGGTTTGGGCTTAAGCCTGTAACTTTGGAGCACAATGTCTTCAGGACACTGGCCTCTGCCCTGCGGTCACCTCTTGAATACCCTGGTCCAGGGCTGTGCACCCCCTCCTCCACCGCCTGGGGTGTATTTGTAATCCCACAACTTCTAAGGTGCTCCCCTCTGGTGCCTGCAGGAGAAAGCTCAGTCAGCACCCCAGCACCCTCTCCTGGTGCCTCTGAAGGTGCCATGGCTTGTGGGTGCTGGGGAGGGAGGCTGTGCATGTATGAGGTTGGGTTGGGGGATCTGGAAGGCCCTTGGGGGGTCACTGCAGCTGTGGTTTAGAGGTGGTGTGTCCCCCAGGGGCACGTGTTGGGACCTTGGTCTCAGTGTGGTGCTGAGAGAGGTGATGGGCCGGAGAGGTGGGGCTGTTGAGCCACCCTTAAATTGCTGAGGACACACTGCAGCAGGCTCACAGTTCCTCCTGGGAGCCTGACTGGTTTTTGAGAAAGGGTTGTTATAGAAAGAGAAGGCCAGGCTTTCTCTTCCTTGGGCATGATGGGATGCAGAGTGGCAGGGGTTTGCTGGAGCCAGACATGTGCTGTTTGGACTTGCAGCTTCTTAAACTGTGAGCTAAATGAACTATTTTCTTTATAGGTTACCCAGCCTCTAGTTTTTCACTATAGCAATAGAAAATGATGAATACAAGACCCAAGCCCAACACACAACCAGTGGACTCCCCTGCCCAAGTCAACTCACTGTGACCTGCCAACTGGCTCCTGGCAGCCAGGAGGAGAGTGTGGGGCCTCAGCACCTGGGCATCATTTGGGCACCTGGCCTGAGGTGCCAGGAGCACCTGGAGCCCGCGGGCGGTTGCCGAGGTCCTGGGATGCCCATCCATCCCCGCTCCTCTGACACTGAGCGGGATCCTCGATCAGTGTGACCTCACCATCATCACTGGACGTCCCTCCAGGCCATCAGCGCAGCCACATGTGATCCTGTCAGGTGAGTGCCAAAAGGTGGGAGACCAGGGCCCCAGCAGCAGCAGCCTCTGAGCTGGGCTCCACTGGGCGAGGGGAGCTCTGCTGGAGGCAGCGGGGCTGCCCCCTGGGCTCACCCTGAGCTACTTCCCCAAGTCTGACCCTTCAGTGTTTCTGGGAATGGCTGTCCTGCATTCAGGATAGGGGCCTTGAGGTCCCTCAGGACAGATGGCCATGCCCTCCTCTGCCTGTGCCTGGCTCTGTGGAGGCCTGTCCCTGGCCCTAGCGTCAGGTGGAGCCACCGGGCCCTGCAGCGCTGCCCACGTGCCTGATCCCCCTGCGCGGATCTCAGCACTGAGCAGCCAGGTGACCTCCCTGGGACACCTTGGTGGACACCTCGGGTGGCCTTGGGGAAGCCCACATCTTTGGCCTGGCTTTTCTGACACATGGGTCATTGGCCACTTGTCACCCAGGCTCTACCAGGCCACTTCCAAGTAACTGCAGGGCCACTACTGCACGTGCAAAGGATTGTAAATGGAGTACGCTATACCCCCTCTTCCCCCTCAGTTCACAGTCTCTCCCATTGGGATTGTCTGCACCAAGCGCTGGAACGTCAGGCTGGTAGCGGGGCCGCCAGCGCCCCCGCTGCTGCTCTTCCCTGCTCAGGGCCAGGCCAGCCCACAGCTCTGGCTCTGGAGGAGGACTGGATGGGGAACTTCCTGCGGGGTACAGAGCAGCCACCAGCTCTGAGCTCCACCCGCGCCCTGGTCTGGCTGCCTCGTTAGCGAGGGCGCAACACTCCCAGCATGCTTGTTTGCTTATGAAATAGCGCTAGATACATCGAATCCTAGCAAAGCTCTCAGAAACAGGGAACAATGTATGCAAATTGCTGGTCAGTCTCTGACCTCGGCAAACGCTGGCTCTCCCTGCCCCACACGGCGCAGCCCTTGGTGAAAGGCAAGAGGCAGTAAGGTGCTATTGCTATTTATGTTTATTTTAAGACAGAATTTAGAGCTGTTCCAACTGTTCCTCTGAAGGAACACTGTACAAACCTAACCACCACAGAGGCTTAGAGAGCAGGGAGTGAGTCAGCCGGAGCCCTGCCTTCCACGCAGCTGGGGACACAAGGAGCTCGGGGCCGACCACGACTCCCTGGCTTCCACGTCCACCCTCCTAGACAGAGGGACGGCTCTCCAGGGCAATGCCGTTCACCGCCACACGGGAAGAAGTCCCCTTCCTTACATTTGGGCAGACACATGTCCCGGGTCTCCTCCCGCTAACGCAAGGAGCACAGCGGCTCTCCACGAGTGCCCAGTGCCGCGGGCTCCTCTGCCGCCGACCAAGCTGGTCCGTAGCTCAGGCCCCTCCTGTGACCCCTTGGAGCTGCCTGGGCTGGGCAATGGGAGACACACAACAAGTCAGGGGCTCGTGGACGGTCATTCCAGGCCCAACACTGTCCAACAGTGGCTGCTTCTCACTAAGAGCCCAGACTCGCTCTGCTTCTGCACGCCTCCTGTGGGCCGTGGTGACGTCAGAGTCCAGCTGATGAAGGTGGGGTGCTGGCTGTCTACCCCTTGGCGTGAGTGGCTGGGCACTCTCCTGCAGCTGCACTGCCAAGCCAGCGCCCTGGGCATGCTTTCCCCGGCCAAGCAGACCATCCTGATGAGGGTCTGGCTGGCGTTGGGGAGCATCCACTCAGAGAACAGACATGGGGCATTCTTCATCGTCCACAGCTGGGGAGACTGAGGCTTAGGAAAAGTCAGAACACGCACCCGCAAATGGTAGACTTGAGCCGGGGGGTCTGACTTCAAGCCCACACCCGTGGGGGCCTCCACAGGACATTCAGAGCAGGGCTAGAACTGCAGGGACCCAGCAATGGGAAACAGACAGCTGAAGACCACCGTGTTAAATTATCTAAGAGACAATGAGTAACGCCGTTCAGGGAAGTGCAGCTTCCGCCTCGGCAAGTAGGAGCAACTCATCATTCTGGAGAGTGAGGGCTGTGATTGGGCCGACGACAGGAAATAGAGGCTTAATGGAAGAACCTGGCATGATAGGTGTGGATAGAGTTAACTATCAAAACATGGTGGGCAGCCGGGCGTGGAGGCACACGCTTGTAATCCCAGCATTTGGGAGGCTGAGTCAGGAGGATCGCGGTTCGCAGTTAGTCTCAGCTACTTAGTGAGGCCCTTTGCAACTCAGTAAGACCCTGTTTCAAAATAAAGAATTAAAAAAATAGGGCTGGGGGTGTCACTCAGAGGTAGAATGCCCCTGGGTTTCATCCCCAGACCTGCAAAGAAAACAACAAACAAACAAAAACATGATAGGCAGTGAAGGAAGGTAGCTTCCTAGTAGGAGTGGCCGTCGCCATTGGGCGGCTCTAAGCACGGGCGTGCATTTGCTAAAGATGACAGATCATCGTAGCAACACCTCTGATGGCTAAGTGAATTTCTCACTGAGAGCCATCAAGATATGCTTAGAGGGGAGCTAAGGAGGCTGCTCAGTTGGAGGGGATCTCCTGAGAATCACGCATGTGCCTGTGCTGCTCCAGTCTTTCACACAGGGAGCTGCCAGCAGCAGGAAGCAGTGAGTTGCAGGGGGCTGGGGGACAGGAGGGAGTCGGGGGAGGGGAGAGAGGGGAAAGAGAGACACTGGTCACACAGTGTTAAGACCTGTCCATGAGAACTATACGACAGGGGCCAACGCACAGAGACAGGCCCCCAAACACATCCGTGGTGTCACCGGTACGTGCGATGACATTTTCATTAGCAACCGTCAAGAAAAGCTAAGGTGCCAGAGTGGTTCCATCTATACCCCTGGATGTGTGGATGCCATGTTAGAGAGATGGGGTTTTCCAGGGGCCCTGGGTGGGCGGTGCTGCCTCAGCCTTGAGTAGTGGCACGCCAGGGGCAGGGCGGGCGCGGTCCACCCAGAAGCAGCGGCGTGCGGATGCCGAGAGGGAACAGAACAGCTAGACCTTCACCAAGAAGAAAGACATGTGTCCTCATCTAGCAGGAGCTGCGTGGTTCTAAAATGCTTCGTGGAGTTGAGAATTTTTGATTGATGCTGTGCAATTTTTGTTCTGCGAGTTAACAAAACATTAAAGCTGGCTGTGGACTGGGACATCCCTGTGTCAGACTTTCTCTTTTCGCATCGGCAGAGGCGAACTCTGAAAGAAATGAATACGCAGTACCCAGCTGGCTCAGAGTTGGACCCGGCTATAGCCAAAGCCTCTGCCCTCGGCGGAGGAGCAGGGAATGGCTTCAGACCTCAGAGTGCTGAAGCCAGGCGGAGCGCTCTGCTTCTGCCCCTTGGGAAGAGCCATAGGCGGGACAAGTGACCAGAGCCCTGGGAGCCACCCACAGCCCTCAGGGAGCTGGATGCTGCCCATGACAGAGTGCAGTCGGACGTGGCGGCACACGCCTGTAATCCCAGTACTTGAGGGACTGAGGCAGGAGATCGCAGGTTTGAAGCCAGCCTCAGCCACTTAGCTAGGCCCTCCCAGCTTAGTGAGACCTGGTTTCAAAATAAGAAATATATATGCACATAGAATATATTAATGTAATAATGTATAATATGACTATATATATAATTTATAGAGCTGAGAGTGTAGCTGAGAGGTAGAATGCCCCTAGATTCAATCCCCAATTCCATCACACAAAAAGAAGGAAGGAAGGAAGGAGGAAGGAAGGAAGGCAGAAGGAAGGAAGAAGGAAGGGAGGGAGGAAGAAGCAGGCCTTGGCACTCCGCCCAGGAGGCCCGGGTGGCTGGGGTTGCTCCCGCCCCTCCCAGTCACCCATGGCTCTGTCTGCAGGCTGGCTCTAAGAGGAGAGGCAGGCTGTGAGTCATCAGCTTCATTGTTGGAAGGGCTGGACTGGTCTGGAGAAGAACAGAACCTGCCCATCCACCACATTATGTGAATCCAGCAGCAATCCCCGTCAGGGAGCAAGCACCAGCGCTTTCCTATGGCCCCAGATGTCTAGTCTTGTCAAGACACATAGTAGATGGCCAGATACTTAACAAGGAGACACAGGAAAGAAGCAATTGGACCCCTCCTGTAGCCCCGGCTGCCAGAATCCCACAGCAGGCACAGCGAAGACAGGACTGGGCTCAGTGGATGGTAAATGTGCGGTGAGACCTGCCGCACCCTGGGTTCCAGGCAAGTCCTCCAGCAGTGTGGAAGCTGTGCGGGGCATGTGAGCAGCAGTTCTGACCATGGCTAGTTGACCCCTAAGCCATGGAGAGGCAGGGGTAGCTCCCAGGAAACTAAGCTGGAAAGGACAACTGTGGTGAAGACAATCTGCCCCCCTTGGATAGGCAAGCCCTCTGAGGGCTCATGTCCGGGGTTACGGGCGTGTGCCGCCATGCCCGGCAAGCCCTCTGAGGCGCTCACGCAAAGGAAGCACATCCCAGAGCCAGTGCAGGCAAGATGCTGCAGAGACTCCTCCCGGGGGAGTCCCAGTCCAGAGCTGCGGCCACGTATCCCCAGAGGATCCCACAGTCCTCTGACCTCTAGGCTGGACAGAGACATCACAGGAAAAGAAAGTGGCGGGCCACTATTTTTCATGCGTGTGGACACAAACATCTTGAAGGAAATTGTAGCAAACTTAATCTAGCAGCAGACAAAAGTGGATGATGACTAAGTGGGTTTTTTTTTTCCCAAGAGTTCAAGGTTGGTTTAACACCTAAAAAATCAGCTGGTGAAATAAGTCATATCAGTGAATGAAGTACAGATCCATGTGATTAACTCCGTAGATACAAAAGCAGCACTTGACAAATCTATCAGTCATTCAGAAATAAAGTAAAAGTGCAACAAACTAGAAACCAAAGTGAATTATTCAGCTTGGAGAAGGACGTGGACTGGAAGCCCTCCGCTGACATCACAGTTGGTGGGAGGTGGATTTTCCCCTAGGACAGGGAACAGAACAGGTGCCCACTCTCGCCACCCCCTCGGCAAGGCCCTGCGTCCCGCCGGCACAGGCTCACGGCAGCAGCAGAGTTAGAGGCGTCCAGCCTGGGAAGTATGTGGAGCTATCTGTATCCAAAGATGGCATGATCCTGCACAAAAGAAATATTAAAGAATCCAGGAAAACTATTAAGATAATAAGCAATTCTAGCAATGTTGCACAATGTAAGATTGATGTAAAATATAGTGTATTTCTATATATAAACCACAAATGACCTAAAAACAAAATTAGGAAAATGATTCTATTCGCAATAGCATTTAAGGAATAAAATACCCAGGAGCAAATTTAACAAAGTTCAAGACCCGTCCACGGAAAACTTCAAAGTGATGCCGAGAGAAATTAAATAGGCAAAGCCATCCACGTCACAGTGGGAAGCTCCACTCAAATTGCTCTGTACAGTCAAGACAATCCCGACCAAAGTTTGCAACAGAAATTGACAAAGTGGTCCCCAAATTTATAAGGAAATGCAGACAACGCAAAATGACCAGAGTGATTTTGGAAAAGGAAAAAATCTGCCAGAGTTCACCGTCTATCAAAATTGCTATAAACCTATAGTAATTAAGAGAGTGAAAGCCAGGTGTGGTGGTGCACGCTTGTAATCCCAGTCCTTGGGAGACTGAGACAGGTGGGTCACAGGTTTGCAGCCAGCCTCATCAACTTAGTGAGGCCCTCCACAACACTTAGACCCTGTTTCAAAATAAATAAAATAAAATAGGGCTTGAGTTGTATTTTAGAGGTAGAATACTCCTGGGTTCAACCCTCAGTAACACACACACACACACACACACACACACACACACACACACAAGGGGGTAGTAGAGGTCTGGATATAGGCATATACAGATTAGTAGAATGACACAGAAAGTCATGAAACCTTGATTATTTGATTAATAGATTTCCAACAAAGGTATCAGAGCCATTCAGTGGGATAAAGATAAACTTTCACCAATAATGGTGGAATAATTCCATATTCCTTCATAAAAGGTAACATTCATGTAAGAGACAAAACTACAGAAATGCTACAGGAAAACAGAAGATAAGTCCTTCCCAACTTTGGGTTAAGTATAGAGTTTTTAGGTACAAAAATAAAGGCATTACCCATAAAGGAAAAATGATTAACTTTGATATTATTAAAATTAAAACTTTTGTGCTCCAAAGGCATTATTTGAAGAGAAGATACACAACATGGACTATTGCACATATTTTAAATCATATTTTAGATAGAAGACTTGTATCTAAAATACATAAGGCATAATTATATCTCAATGACACAACTTAATTTGAAAATGGGCAGAAGGCCTGAATATCTATTTCATGAAAGACAATATACAAATGGCTAAGTATGTCCAAAATGGTACTCAACATTTTCAGCCGTCAGGGGAATGGAAATCAGATTCATAAAGTAACACCCCTAGCCTAGAAGAATGGCTGATAAAAAATACAGGCGACAGAGTATTGTCATGAAGGAAAGAATATTTCACTCAGCAGAATTACCTCTGGTTCTGTCCATTTTGCCCAAACATGACAGGATATCTTTTTTTTTTTTTTTTTGCGAGTTTGGGGATGGAACCCAGGGGTATTTGACCTCCGAGCTACACCCTCTGCCCCATTTTTTATTATTTTATTTTGAAACCAGGTCTCACTAAGTTGCAGAGGGCCTCACTAAGGAGCTGAGGCTGTCTGCGAACCGCGATCCTCCAGTCTCAGCCTCCCGAATGCTGGGATTACAAGTGTGCGCCACCACGCCCGGCTCAGGATATCATTATTTTTAATGTCTGAATACATTTATGTTGTGCATCTTGACATCATTTCTTTACCTACTCATTCCTCGACGGCACCAAGGTTGATCCCATCTCTTAGCTGTTGAGAATAGTGCGGCAGCAATCATGGGTGTGCAGGCGTCTGCTGGATGCGCTGACACTCCCTTGGGATGCATCCCAAGGTGGGATGGCTGGGTCAGCTGGGAGTTCTATTTTATTTGTTAAGGAACCTCCATACTGTTCTCTATAGTGGCTGTACTAATTTACAAGCCCCCCAACAGTGTATAAAAGTTCCCTTTTCTCCACATCTTTGCTGAAGTTTGTTATTTTTTAATTTTGTGATTTTTATCCATTCTAACTTGGGTGAGACAGCATCTCATGATGGTTTTGACTTGCATTTTCCTGAAGGTCAGTGAAGTTGAAATTTTTCCTCTATTTGTTGACCATTTTGAGTTGCTTCTTTTGAGAAGTATCCATTCATATCCTTTGTCCATTTTTTAAATTGAATTTTTATTGGTTTTTTAAAGTTACTCATAGAGTCTGTATGGTAATCCTTTGTCAGAGAATACGATAAAAGCTTGTTTGCACTTTGAAGGTTATCCATGACCTCTATTGATTGTTTTCTTTGCTGTACTGAAGCTCCTTAGCTTAGATAAGCTAACAGGTAATCTAATAGATAGCTTAATAGAGAATTCCACTGATCTGTTTTTATTTTTTATTCTTGGTGGTACTGGGGATGGAACCCAGGGGCCTTCTACCTCTGGGCTACACTCCCAGACCTATTTTATATTTTTTATTTGGAAACAGGGTATCTTAAGCCAGCGGAGGCTGGCTTCGAACCTGTGCGATCCTCCTGTCTCCGCCTCCCAAACACGGGGATTACAAGCGTGTGCCACCACGCCCGGCTCACTGATCTGTTTTTGCTTTTGTTTTCAGGTCATGTCTTGAAGTATTGACCATGTTTCATTTTAGTAGCTTCATAGTTTTACACTCAGGTCTTTGATTCTTTTGAAGTTACTTTTCCACAGGGGAGAGATGGGGGTCTAGTTTCAATCTTCTGCACGTGGATATCCAGTTTTTCCAGGGCAATTTGTTGAAGGGGCTTTACTTTCTCCGGTGTCTATTTTTGGCACCTTTGCTTATAATGAGCTGTCTGTGAATGCATGGGGTTGTTTTCTGTTGCTATGCTCAAACCATGCTGTTTTTTAAATTTTTTAATTGGTGCATTATATTCAAACATCATATTGGGATAAAAAACTTGTGTGTACAAACATGTACACATCAAACCATGCTGTTTTGATGAGTACCGTTTTGTAGCATATTTTGAAGACAGGTAGCGTGATACCTCAGCTTGGTTCTTTTTGTTCAGAATTTCTTTGGCTATTTGGTGTCTTTTGTTCTTCCATATGAATTTTGGGATTTTCCTGCCTAATTCTGTGAAAAAAGTCATTGGCATTTTTATGAGAATTGCATTCATTTGCAGCAACAGGGATGAACCTGGAGGACGTTGTGTTAATGAGTGTTAGAAGGTAGAGTGTCCTTAGGTACAGAAATAAGGTTGGCTGTAGTGTGGTGCTCCAAGAAGCCCAATCCTCCTCCCCGCTATCAGCCAGTGAGTGACCTGTCAGGAAAACCACTTGACCCTGGAGAAGAGAGAGAGAGAAGAAAGAGAACCTGGAGCCCTCACACGTTGCTGGTGAGAGAGTGCACGGTGTGACCACTTGAAACCCTGGAGGGCAGATTCTTAGAAAGCTCAGAATACATGATCAGTACGACTCAGGGATTCTACCCGCGAGATCAACCTAGAGAAGTGCGTGCCTGGCTCCACCCAGAAACGCCTCTCGAGTGTTTGAAACAGCGTTATTCATAATTCCCCCAACTGGGGACACTGGGATGTCCATAAATTGATGGAGTAAATCAAATGTGGGGTAGCCATATAGGGGAATACTGTCTAGTAATAAAAATGAAGGACTTGCTCACATCTGCTGGACTTCTCACTGGGCTCTCTCACCCTGCAGGGGGAAGTGGACATGGAGATGCAGGAAGGAAGCCTGACTTGAGGGGCGGTGCCAGGCGTGGTTCCGGTTCTAGGTCATGTAGACAAGGCGCAGTTAGTGAGAAAGGGAAGAGCTAAGTGGTTTCCCAGGACTGGGGGAGGAATCTGAGATTAGCTGGGACCGAGAGTGAGGGAGCTTTGGGGATGATGGTTTGTGGTGATGGGCATACGATTTCTATTCAATTTTATTAAAAATATTTATTTTTATTTTTTATTTTTTTATTTTTTGGTGGTACTGGGGGTGGAACCCAGAGGCTTTCTACCTCCGGGCTATACTCCCAGCTCTATTTTATATTTTATTTGGAAACAGGGTCTCACTAAGTTGCTGAGAGCCTCACTAAGTAGCTGAGGCTGGCTTCGAACCTGTGCGATCCTCCTGTCTCAGCCTCCCAAGCCTGGGGATTACAAGCGTGCGCCACCACACCCAGCTTTCAATTTTATTAAAAATAAATTGTTATGTGCATGTACAATTATGGCACGATTAAGCCCACTGTTCTGTATAATTATCACGTACTGATGAAGTGTCACAGCACTGCAATGGTTAAGGCATCTGTAGGACGCCTGGGGAAGCTACATAGGCAGCTTCTCCAGCGGTGAGGTGGGCGCAGAGCTGTCTGGCCCCCGCTGCCTTGGCCACCTCCGCCTTGGGCCAGTACCCTGCTGAGCATCTTAGCAGCTCCCTGGAGCTCTGTCCTCCCTGTCTGCCGGAGTGCCACACCTGGCCACACCCTTCTCGCCCCTGCTCTGGTCCCCAGGCTCCATCACCCTGCTTGCTGACATCCGAGGACCGGCCCTTCGGCTTCCACGGGCCTCCCTCTGGTCTGCGTCCTGCGTCTGCCAGCCTCTCTCATCTTGCTATTCTTGGAGGATGTGGCTCCAGGGCTCTTCATCGCAGACCACACGACAGCACTCCACCACGCCGGGGTGGGCCGATGGGGCTCCAGGTCCCCAGGCCGGTCTGCCCAGCCTGAAGACATCATGGCTGTGCCCACCCTGGGGACCAACTCCCTGGCTGGCAGATGACCCGGAGCCAAGACAGAGACTTTTTCAGACAGCAGATTGCCCCGGAGGTGAAGCGAAGGTGCTTTGAGAGCCTGGCAGCACCACAGGGCAGGTCGGCTGCCATCGTGTCTGCAGTCGGAGCCTCCACGCCGCTGTGAAGGGCGTGACCAGTCTGGTCCCACCCAAGTAGTAAGCTCCTAGAGGCCCTGCACAGCTGCCCACCCTCCCGGAGGCATCCAGCCGGCCTCTCACGCACAGCCAGCTGGGTGGCCCCAGGGCCTACAGAGAGCCGCCAAGAGGGAGGCTCCCAGCTGCGGGCTCTCTGGGCAAGCCAGGGCCTCTAGAAGAGCAGATGGTGGTGGTGGTGGTGGTGGTGGTGGTGTGTGTGTGTGTGTGTGTGTGTGTGTGTGTGTGTGCGTGTTTGCAGGTTTGGGGATGGAACCCAGGGGCATTTGATCTCCGAGCTATATCCCCTGCCCTGTTTTTTATTCTTTATTTTGAAACCGGGCCTCACATAGTTGCAGAGGAACTATGATCCTCTGGTCTCAGCCTCCCGAATGCTGGGATTACGTGCATACACCACCACGCCTGGCTGTGTGTTTTTAAATAAAAACTCATTTACAGCCGACTCTGCGAGAGCCGAGCGGCTCCACCTGGACCCCTGGGGCTGCTCTTGACCACTCTTAAGTATTTAAATCGAATCTTCAAACACCGCGATTATTGGCTTTCCTGCTCGACTGTAATACATTCTGTAAAAGCTGCACTTGTGGAATACAGAGGAGATGGGGTTTCAAAGCCCAGATGCAGCTAAGTCTAGACGGTGTGACGTTTTGACAGGAGAGTGTTAACATGCCGCGGCCCATTCAGGGAGGTCACTCACCGGTCTTAAGCGCGTTTTACAGGAAGTCACCTGATGGGGAGGCCAGGCCTCCCAGGGCAACAGGTCTCAGCTGATGGGTGACCATCTACCCACCTGCCAGTCTTTTCTGCGTGGGCCTCAGCCACGGTGGCCTGCCCTGGGTGCAGCTAAGTGCAGACTCTGGGGCGGAATGAAGCTCGGGCCCCTTGAGGCTCGGCCAGGGCGGGGCTCTCCCACGGCACCCCTGAGGCCCCTCCTTTGAGAGGCCCTTCAGCCCCCCAGGTGTCTGAGCCGCAGCTCGTGCGGCTTTCTGGCACGTGTTGTCGAGACACAGCCACCAGGGGCATCGATTGGTGTGCTGCTGCAGAAGGGACCCATTGCCAGGAATATCGGCTGCCTCTTCCCAGGAGGCCACAGTCCCAAAGTGGCTTAGACGCTGGAGCGATCAAATCACTCTGTGTTCAAAGCTGTCAGAGAACGAGAAATGGCTTGAGTGCAATATTTTGTGCAGGCATTTTTAAACAAAAATTTAAATATAATATATATACTTGATGTGTGGAGATCCAAACCCACAATTTAGAAAGTTACACTTTCTTTTATGCAAATGTTCTTTGATTTAATTAGGACTGCAGCTGTGGAGGCAGCTTTACTGTAATGAAGCCGGTGTAGAAAACCTTAGTTCCGACAACACTGAGGGTTGACATGATGTCAAAAAGGGGGGGGGGGCAGGAGTTTTGAAACAGAGAAAGTTGGTCTGAGTTCGTGTCCCAGTCGTCGATGTTTCTTTTAGAATCGGGTTACCTGGGGCCAATCAAGGTCCAGAACTATTAAAGGGTAGCTTTCAGAAAGGCGCCTCCCATAGGTGGCCGTCTTCGACGTGTGCTGTTCCGTGTTCTGAGCAGGGCGAGGCGTCTCTTGGCCTCCCCTCCCCGCGCCGGCCACTTCATAGCCCTCAAGCACAGCTGCTGCTGCCAGGCATTCCACCACAACACAGGCAACTTCTGCGCTGAGAGTTTTTCATCCAAGTCACAGGAGCCCAGTTATCACCCCGAGCACAAGGTTTAGCCGCAGTTTGCGTTTCTGCTGTTGCTTGCAGTTGAGGCAGGAGGGCCAGCTCTCTACAGTGGGTAGTGATTTTAGAATAACTTCCACATTGGGTAGAGCATGCTAAAAGCCAGATGATCATGATAATGGAACACACATACCCATTTCCCAAATGCCCCCAAGGCGGGAACACAAAGGAAAAAGCAGCCCTCTTTAGCACAGGAGTTCAGGTACTTAAAGTAGAATTGGCCTGCGTGCAGGTGTGCTACAGGAAGCAGGCTTGACAGAGCTGTTGGGCACCGCAGGGGACCAGCAGCTCTCAGCAGGGCACCAGTCGCTAGGGCACTGGCCCCCAAGCTGCCTCCAGGCACACACTCGTTGTCCAGAAACATCACAGCACAGAGGCACCAGGGCAGAGGTACGCTGCTCCCACACTCTTGGGAAACCCGGAGAAAGACTGTTTCTACTATGACCAGACACTGAAATCGGCACCTGGAACCTTGTAACCCCTACACAGCCACCATATGATGTCAGTGAGACAGCCCCGGCAGAGGTGTAGACAGAGACCTCGGGCTGAGAGGCAGGGCCGTCCACACCCTGTTCTCCACTCCAGAGCTCTCAGCTGCCGTGGCCAGGCGGTTTACCTTCGTGCCCCTCAGTATGAGCTGCCTGGAGGCCAGGGGCTGGGTAGTGGACCCTCCTAGAGACAGGGGCAGCTGGTGGCTAGGAGGAACCCCAGGCAGGTGTGTGGTCAGCAGTCCCAGCAGCACAGGCCATACAAACTAGAACGGGGTTCCACCGGAAGTGGACTTAGTCTCTCCGTGCAGAGTGATGGGCTGCGAAGGTGCTGGGGTTAGTGCAGGCCCTGGCGGACTCACGAGGCCAGAGCCTGCAGCTGTGAACGGAGCAGGTGTTTCTCGTGACCAAAAGGCTGGGCCATGGTATGGGGGTGCGGCAGCTGGCAGGAAGTCAATCTGGGAAGTCCACAGTGGCTCATCCACCGTGGCTGTGACGTGGTCCTTCCTGACGTGGTCCTTCCTGACGTGAGGCCGACTCACGGGAGCTGCAGGAGGCCCGCGGGAGAGGTGCAGATCTTCTGGAATTAGAGATAGGCCTTTTGCATCATTCAACTTTACTAGGACAAAACTCAAAGGGTCCATCAACAGTTTTTCCTTAGAACACAAAATTCACCAGCATATAGACATCCAATGCAGTTCTAATAACACATGACTATTTTAACCTTCACAAAAATAAAAAATTTATATTTTAAATTATATATTTATAATCATAGTAAAATAATTATATATGTGTAACTATAATTGTGCAAAATGTGCAGGGGGCTGTGCCTTATGGTGGAGGACTCCTCCCACTGACAGTACAATCCCCTGTGGTAAAAGGTGGCTGAGCGGGTGCTCGCCCCAAACTACTCACAGGTTCACAGGATGTGGGCGATCATCGCCGTCCTGCAGGAGCTGTCTTCCTGTGCACGCTTAGCGGCTCACAAGTGAGTCACCAGCTCCGGGACACAGAAACCACCGAGCAGTCAGTCTGTAGCACCCGGCCGCGACGCGCCTGTCTTGGTTCCGTGCTGTCTGTCCAGATCTCCCCGCAGGCTGCTGGAGAGCCCGGCACAGCGACCACAGAACTTCATTCCTTGTTTTCCTTACTGACTTTCAGTGCCCTGACAACAAGGTGAGGCCTTATTCTGGCCACAGTGTTCCTGTTATCCTGGGGTCCTTCTGCGTTCTCTCTGCACACCCCGGGAGAATGAAGGGGCCAGGCTGTCCCACTGTCGCATGGGCAAACTGAGGCTTTGGTTTGGGGGCACTACAACTTGTGAAAGCTACATGGACACCAGGTCTGGGGGCTTCTGCCTCCAGCAATTATCTTGCCCATGTGTTATTGGCTTCCCTCCAAAGTGCAGGCTCTTGTTCCTACCACCTGCACATGCAGACATGCACACACATATGTACGCACACGCAGACACACACGCACACACATCACATGCATGCACACACATGCATGCAACACAGATACATGCATGGAAGCACATGCAGACACACCCATGCACACACACGCAGATACACCCATGCACACACACGCAGACACACACATGCACACTGAGTTCTCAGCACCTTATCAACTCTCTACCACCTTCTGCCAGGCCATCTATCTTGATAATATTTTGATCTAACTTACACAGCCCGAGTCCCTAAAATGTGTTTTGCCAGCTGGTGTGGCATTATTGAGCTATACATCAGGATGGTGACATTGCTGCCAGCTAACTGGCGGCAGCAGTTACAGATGCCACGTGGCGATGCATTCTCTGAGACCCAGGCCAGGCAGATCAGCCCCTACGCAGATTTGGAATGGTCTTCCCATATCTGGTTTTGGAAATGATCGAATAGCAACCAATGTGTTTTTATAATTCCAAAGACTAATCATGCCCAAAGGTTTTGTTTTCTCATTAAAGATGAATGACATCGACACTTAAATGATCACTCCCAACAGGTCCTTGAGACTTTGCTCAGGTAATTATTAAAATTGTTTCCCAGCCCATCGCAGCCTGGCCACATCTGTCTGGGATGCGATTTAGGGGCAAGGCCGGGCTGGTTCATTGCTTCCCACCTTGCTGGCCTTGCTGCAGGAAGCCATGGCCACCTGCCTCTCCAGGCAGCCAGGAGAAGTGGGATGGAGCTGGGGTGTAGACGAGGTACACAGCCAGCCGGCATCCAGCGCAGTCTCCCTGGCAAAGAGGAAATGAAAGCTGGGCACAGGCTCCTCACACCCAGTGCCCTGCGACTGTGCCCAGTCCCACCTGGAGCCCTCCCTGGGCCACAGCTGCCCAGGGTCACTGGCCTTGGCTCTGTCCTCTCCCACAGAGCCTCCTCTGGTGTTTTCTCTCTCCCCAGGGCAGCCCTTTGCCTCCCGTCTGGGTGACCTGACCCCACCTACTGCTGTGGCACACACTGAGGAGCCCGGTGGCCTCAGGCTGAGCCTCTGAGCCCCCAGAGTGCTGGCTGCTCTGCGCCAGCAAGTGTCTGTGCTGGGCCGACGTGTGGACCTGAGGACTCGACCAGGCATGTGGTTCTGCTGTTGGCCTCCTTTGGGGGCCAGCAGGTGGCCCCTGGTCTTCTCTGTGCAGTCCCAGATCTCAGGATGGAAGCCCCCGCGAAGCTGCCCGGGGCCTCAGGCTCACCTTCCCATCCCGGGTCTCTCCGGCAGGGCTCTCCTGCCAGGGACCTCTGGGCCCCAGTGCTCTCCGTGATCCCCCCCTGGAGACGGCTCTGACCCCTCCCTCTCTGCAGCTGTCTTCCCAACCAAATATGGCCCAGAGGAATCCTCCCTGCCCCCAGAGAACCTCTGGCTCTTCTTCCCTTGAAATAATGAATATTTTCTATATCAGGAGACCTGCAACATGACATGCACTGGACAGGTGAAGGAGGGTGCGGCCCAAGCCCCCAGGAGCCCCCAGTGGGGGGGGTCAAAGAGGCAGGAAGATGGAGAGGGGAGGAGGGGAGGGGGAGGGTAGGGGAGAGGGAGGGAGCAAGGTGGGGGAGGGGAGAAGGGAGGAAAGGGGAGGAGGGAGGGAAGGATGGAGGGAGGGCTAAGAGGAGGGTGGGAAGGGGGGAAGGAGAGGGAGGGTGGAGAGGCAGCTCAGGAAGAGACCATCTGCAGGCGCCTTGGCCAGGGCCCTGGCTGCCCCAGAGCTGAGCGATGCAGGTTGCACCCGCACCACCAGTTCTTCAGCCCTAGGGAAAGTTAAATGACAGGGTGGAGGGTGTGTAAGATTGGAAAGCTTTCTTCAGGGAGGAGGTGTCCCCACCCCCCTGCAGAGAGGATCGGAGCCTGGCGGCCAGGAGAGGAGGTGCCAACCCATCAGCCCGCGTGGAGGGGGCAGCGCTGCCTCTGACAGGGAGCTTGAGAGTGCTCGCCACACAGAACCCGTTGTTCCCAGCCTTGCGGTCTGCTTCTGAAAGCCCAATTAGGAGTCCTGGCAGGTCACGTGGGCTGCAGGTGCGTGCCATTAGCAGGTCCTCCCGAGGCTGCGGCTGGAACTCAAAGACGGCCGTGCTGTTCTCCTGCTATGGGTCCTATGGGCTGTAGACAGTAAACTTTTTCCAATTTAGATGGAACTTCCAGTAATAAAATTAGCTACGCTTGTTGTTAATGTGAGGAGTCCGAGTCCAGCGCTGAGGGTCTGACTCAGGCTCAGAGAATGCACTGTGGGAGCTGCAGACTCAAGGCAGAGGGAAAACTCAGGGTGACCAGGAAGTGCTTGAGGCTGCTCAGGGCACAGATGTGACTTAATCTCATTCATGCCTATGATCAGCAAAGCATTCAACTCACCTTCGGGAAGGGACACTGGTGTACACCTTGGGGCGGCAGCCGTGAGCTCACCTACCCTGAGAGGGGCTGTCTGGACGGGCATGTGCCATCCTGCCTCTTGCAGGCCTAGCCCAGGCTTCCTGTGCAGGCTGCGGGATGCAGCTTCAGTCAAACAATCCATCTCTCACACATGTGGAAGAACTAAAGAAATCTTAACATGTAATAGGTAACTACATATGCGGGGCTTTAGGGTTACAAACACGAGCTCAAATGATTCTATTTCCTTTCCTGTGTCTGCTTTCAGTCTCTGCAGGCAACTGGCAGCCATTGGGCACACCAGGCAGCTCAGGCTGGGCTCGCCCCCAGGATACCTCTCCCCTCCCCATCCCCGCTGCTCTGGCCCTGGCCTGGGGGTGTGCCTCGGGCAGGCTTCAGTCCCAGGAGCTCTGCATGCTCCCATGTGGCTCAGAGCCTGGTGCCTCCTGCGCCCCGTTAATGCTGGCTGCTAAATGCTGGCTGGAAGACGGTACTGATGAGTGGAAGATGAGTGGACACTGGTCCACACAGGCGAATTCTCCATCGCTGGGCCTCTTCCTGTAACGCTAGCTTATCCTTCAAGCATCATTCTTTTTCATATGGAGTTCCAAAAGACAATCTCTAGACTTCGTCCCATGCCTCCGCTGGAGAGCTGCCCAGCTTGGTAGATGGCTCCCCCTGGATGCCAACGTGAGCCCGATTGGATCCATACCGAATGCCATCTCGTCCCCTTAGACCCGCCCCCATCCCCATCTGGGCGGCGCCCCTCCCTCTCTGCCTCCCCTCCCTGCTGCCCCAGAGGGTGGGAGCACTGCACTCTCCACTACCCATGGGGTGGTCCTGTGTGGCTGCGGCTACAAGGCCACTGCCTCCAGCGGCCTGGGGTTTGGACCAGGGCGGGCCTAGAGGACAGAGTAGAGGAGAGAAGAGCTGGCTTCCTTCTTCCTTCTTCCTTTTCTTCCCTCCCTCCTTCCTGGGGGGGCAGCATGGGGACTCAGTTCCGATCCCAAAGGCCATAGCACTGACCCTCCTCTGGTTGTGCCTAGGAAAGGAAGGACCAGGCGAGGCCCCAGGGATGGTGGCGCTGTGGCTGGTCGGGGCAGGGCGGGCAGCAGAGAGGCAAGTCACGCTGGTGAGCAGAGGGCCGTGGTTGGGGTGCGTGGTGGCGGGCCCAGCGAGGCAGGGGTGTGCAGCTACAAAACTGTGGAGTTTGGTGCAAAAGGACAGCGTGGGGTCTCTTGTTCAGAAAGTATTAAGACTTTCAAGGTGGCAGTAATAGAACATTGGGTGGGATCCTAGGCAGCAAGCAGCCAGGTGTGGTGAGCATGAGTGCCTTGCGTGGACTTCAGTCCCTTTCGTAGACCTGCTGGCTCAGTCAGCATCCTAGAGGAAGAAGGGTTTACATCCTCCTGGTTTCCTAGGGAATTCTGGGTTCAGCCCAAGGCAGGCCTGCTTCTGGCGCTCAGGGCGTGACTGCAGGGACCCAAGAGGGAGAGCACACTGCATCACGGAGGTCAGGAGCAGGGAGAACGGCAAGGGGAGAAGGACCCATATATCACCCCCAGGGTGGCACCTCCAGGACTGCCTTCTCCACGGCTCTCCCGGCCTGGGCCACCACCCCAGAAACTCCATTCCAATGGGCTTATCTGCAGCTGAGATGACAACCAGGCCCCACTTCCGACAGGCTACCTTGTTTCTGTGAGGGCCTAGGGGGCATTCTAAGTCCAAGCCATCACACCTGCTGAACAGCCCCAGTGATCCCAAGAGGGTGTGTACTCAGCCCCTCCTGCACAGACGCACAGAATCACACGGCGGTGTGCTGTGCCCTGCTGCTGAGCCTGCGGAGCGCTGCTGTGGAGGGCTGGATCTTCCTGGGTTTGTGGTGAACTCCGAAAGGGTTGCTCTTCCCTCCTGATGCTCCCTGTCCTGGGCTGCCCGTGGAAGCCACACATCCCAGAGTAGTTCAGCCAGGCTCAGCCACAGGTCAGGGCAGCAGCAGGGAGCCCAGGGACATCACTGTGGCCGGAATGACCCAGAGAAGAAAGACGCATGTTTTGCTCCTGGGCAGCACGCCCGAGAAGTGCGCTTCTGAGCTCTGCCGGAGCTGAAGATGCCGCTGCTTCCTGTGATGGTGCCGCCGCCCCTTGCTGCTTCCTGTGATGGTGCTGCCGCCCCTTGCTGTGTTGGCACCGGCCGGACACCCAAGTGACAGAAGTGGAATGCTCATTTTGTAACTTTTCTCCCCAGATTTGGACTGTAATCTGAGCAAGATGTTGAGACAGGAGGCATGTGAAGGCGGAGGCAGAGGCACCCATCTATGACCTCCTGGAGGGTTCCAGAGCTATGCCCAACTGCGCACCGGGGAGACAACAGGCCCGCGGTCCATGTGGCAGAACCCCTCTGCTGTGTCCAGCAGCCTCCTGAGGAGAAGCCCACCCCCTCAGGAAGGAGCCTGTGACACACGGGTCTGGACACAGCCCTACCTGGAAGCCTCACACCTGGCCCAGGGTGCTGTGTCCAGCATGAGGAGACATGCATTTCCAGGTGGATCAACTGATGGGGGCTGCCGATGAAACCTTTTAACAGATCCTTAGAGTAAAATATGAAACCAGAGCATGAAATAATTGAAATGCCCTTCCTTTGGACTTGCAATTTAACACAAACTTAAATGCCAAGTGTGGGAAGAACTGGTTCCTGCGGCCTGTCTCCTCCTCACCTGCTCTGGGGGGCTGCGGCCCCTCCTCCTCACAGAGGCCGGGCTGAGTGAGGGAAGACGGCCTTCCAGGATGCTCCTGAGAGCAATGTCCATGTTCTCGCCCTCGTGCTGTTCCTTGCGACTGTTCACGCCAACTGGAAGCTCCTAGAAGCAGCTGGAAGCAGGTGTGGGCACAGGGGCATGGGCACCAGAAGCCGGTCTTGACCTGCAGTGGCGGGAAGTGCAGGTGCAGCCCACCTGGCACACTGTGGGCGGGAAGCTCAGCCTCTATGGCAGCCAGAGCAGATGAAGGAAGGTGGGCTGAGACGGGAGGTTGGAGGGCATGCGCAGACGGAGATGCATAGGAGGCCTGGGGAGGCCCGCGCACTGCTCAGCTCCTGGACCCAGCACCAAGTCATCGCATGGTGCGCCCGCCTGGAAACCAGCCAGAGACTGGGAGTGTATGTTCAGTTCATGAACTAATTAGTGAACGAGAGGCTGAGTATCTTGATGAATGAATACAACGTACCGAAGATGTGAATGAAATAATTGAAGAGAGAATGAATGAGAAGCAGATTGAATCAATAAAAAAAAGCATAAATGAAGCCAGATAAAAGGAAGAAAGGAGGAGAGATGGGAGAGCAGAAGAAACCAAAGAGAGAGAGGGAGGTGGACATAAAATGGTGTTCCAGCCTGGACCGGAAGCCTGTGTGGAGCCTGGCCCAGTCCCTGGAGCAGCAGGGCTCAGAGGTGGGAGAGGCTGGAGGGCCTGGGGCGTGGCCTGCAGGACCATACCCCTCCAGGGAGCTTCCTGGCTCTCCCCGCTTCCTGACTGCCATGAGTTGAGCACCTTCCATCTGGCACAGCGCCTGCAGCCACGATGTTTCTGCCTCAGAATTGGCCGGCTATGGACCAGACCTCTGGATCCAGGAGAAAAATAAGCCGATGCCTGTGTTGATCACCCTTTCATCGCTGTGACCCGAATCCCCGATGAGACTGACGTAGGGGAGAAAAGCTTCTTCTGACTCACGGCCTCAGAGGCTCCCTCCACAGGGGCACAGCCACGGCCCAGGGGTGCCCACCGAGCGGTGCAGGACCCTGGTGAGCAGAGCTGGATTCAGGGGGCAGCAGTGCAGGGTCTTTTTCCCCTGCACTCCCAGACTGACTGCAGAGGAGGTGAGGAGATTCTGGGGCCTGCCCGGCTGATTCTGATGGCTCCCTCCTCTCCCGGTGACTGACGCATGCCAGTCTGGGGCCGGGCAGGGTGTGCAGGTTGGTGATGATGGAGAAGTGCTCTTCCCCGCTCCCCTGCCCCTTCCATTCTTCCTCTGAGAAGCTCCAAGTCCATATCATTCAGAGCTCAGATTCTGATGGAGATACCTGGAGAAGCGCAACCCGAGAATTATGACAGCTTAGTGTTCTGCCTCTTCACGATGGAAGTAAATCAAGCCTTCGATGACAGCATCTTTGGGGTCTCCCAAGTAGTGTTAAAGTGTCGTCCACCAGATCAGTGCGTTTCCCTCCCAGGCTCCAGAGCGGCTCCTCTTCCTCGCCGCATATTGAAGATGGGCGCGCTGCGTCTGCCTCCAGTGAGTGTTCAGACCGAAAGCCGGCTTTTCAGCCATTTCTCCTTCGCCTGGAGTTTTCTCAAACACTAACCAGTCTTCCATTATAAATGGCTCAGATGCGGGGCAAAGTCGGGTGGATTTCAAAGACTTCTCTCTTTAACAAGCATGTACCACTGGTTTCCTAAAACTAAAAGGCGCTTCCTACACCGCAGCGAGGAAGAAATCATTAGAGTTGTTAATGACCTCGGCTTTGCTTTAAAGGCTGCTTGGATTCCGGAGCCGCACTGGCAATCTCCTCTGGCATCCCCGGGAAGCGGGCCCTTCTTTTATTCATAAGCGCCTTCCTCATTAGCCTCCCTTTCAGGTCCCCATGGACCCAGGGCAGGACCCTCGCCCTCAGAGGGCTACTGGCTGTCCAGCATACAGTACAACCCTGGCTTTGACTTTTTTCCTTTTTTTAGATTTAAAATACACATCTTAGTTCATGCTCTGTTTCTCTGCTAGCAGATGCACAGCCTTTCCAGGAAACAGCAGTTTCTGGAAGAAACCCATTAATTACATTTTGTTGTTATAGATGGAGATACGGTTACTTGACAGTCACTAGAGATGTTTGGGCTCAAGCTGAAAATCTGCAGCCCGAGGTGGAGTCCCCAGCCCTGGAGCTGCCGTGGCCAGGCAGGAGGACTGTGGGTGTGAAGCTGGTCCGGCAGTACTTGCCGGGGTTTGGGGATCCCAACCTTAGAAGATCTTCCTTGCCCAGCGGTGAGCATCTTTAGGGCCATCTCCTCAGGACCACATACACTTTGCCTAAATGGAGAGAAGCGGGGCATGGTGGCCAGCGTTACAGGGCACCTCCTAGTGGCTCAAGGTCCGAGTCCTCGGCTGGGGCATCTGGGCCAGGGTCTGGGGAGTCTCACTGCAGCACAGCACACGCAGGCTCCTGATCAGGTGGAGGCTGTGTGGGGAAGCAGCTCCTTCCCGTCCCTCTGGTCCCTCTGAGTGAGGGACCACTCACAAAGCAAGGATGGCGAGACCAGAGGCGCAGCAGCGCTGCAGGGCGAGCCCGCGGGCTTGGCCCAGTTGCCCAGCCCCAGGCTGAGGCCACAGGCCTTGCTCAGCTGGTTCAGGAGGTGGATGACTCTTCAAGTCTGAGAAGTCCCAGACTTGTGAAAATGGACTCCGTCAGCATCTTCCTCATCGTCATGGTCTTGGAAAAGGCGCAGTTGCTGCTTCTGCTTCTCTTCTTACCGGGCCAGCTAGTGTCAAAAGCACTGCTGCGCGTCTGGGGCCGGGGCTGCCTGGACTCAGGTCTGGCCGGACCCTCGGCTGCAGCCTGGTCCCCAGCACGGGGTCTGCAGGTCATCTGCGTGACCAGTCTCATGTGTGGCCATTGGCATCTGAGCACAGGGTGTTCGCGGTCTGTCTTTAATGAGGCCGTGGCTTTCTCTTCTTAAGAGAAAATCCACTTTTCACAATCTTCTTGAAAGTCCTCATAATACACATGGAATTAAGAACCCGAGGCCAGAGAGCTCAAATCAAGCACTGTGCAACAGCTGAGGTCCTCAGAGCTAAATCTTTATAATTACTGTATGGTATTATAGTAGGCACGGTAGGCTCAGCTGTCTGAGGCCCTTCCTTTTTCAGGAACATGTGTACACATGTGTGCACACAACACACAAACATGTGTGTAAATATGCAATGCACATACATACAGGTATACAAACACATGTATACACATATGCACATACAGCATATACCCACATGTGCACACATACATACATGTAATACACAAGTATGCATATATAATACATACATTACACATACAGGTATAAAACACATGCACACTCATAATGTGCATATAACACATACCTACATGTGCACATATGTAGACACGCAGTTGCAGACATGCACACACATAAAGATATACCACCCATGCCTATATGTTTACATGTATGTGTACATGCACAAACATAGCTGTATATGCACATATTTTTGTATTGACTAATGTTAATTAAACTATTCATATTACATTCTCAAACTCATGCTACTGCCCCTGACCTAAATAAATTTACTGGGAAAATCTGCCCACACTCAGTTCTTGACATGTATGAGTTTTTTGCTTTCCACCACCAGCATCTTTCAGAGCTCTTCCAGGTTACCCAGAAACATGTCTCCTGCTCTATGCACATGAGCAGTTTTCCAGTGGGTTTTCCATCGGAAGCCTGCCAGCAGCCCTTGGCTTTGGAGCCCCTCTTCCAGGACGGTGGTGTAGACGGAGAGAGGCTCTCCATGCTCCCCGCACGGCCCACACTATGCATGTGTGATCCTCACCCACACAGCTCTGGGCACCTCTCCCCCAGGAGCTGGACACAGCTGTCCAGACAGCATTGGCACAGAGAGCTTGGGTGGGGAGGTGGTTCTGGAGGGATGTGTGGGAAGTCATTAAGGGTTTCCCCTAAAAGAATATTTCTGATTCAGCTGACTGTCCTTTGCCCAGAGTCAACAAGGTTTGGGGTCGTAGAAAGTTCAAAGTAAAAGGTCTGGTGATGGCACGAGGGTACTGATTAGCCTACCTGTAATGTATGTGCTCTAGATTGGTCTTTATTGTATTCTGGTGGTGATAGCATGAGGATATTGATTGACCTGTTACTGTATAAATACCTCTAGAGAAATAAACCCATAGTCAGCCCAATAGAGAATACTGACCCAGGAGTAGGGGTTGACCAGTAGAGATATTGACCCAGGAGCAGGGGTCGGCCAGTAGAGACAGTAGGCTGGTGGCCCCCTGACGTTAGAATTAAAAAATTCTTGGAATCAAATTCTTAAGAGTTGAATTCTTCATCCTCACGCCTCTCTTCGGAACCCGTACTTTTGCTGGCTGGCTCCAGCAGGGATGGCCCAGTGTGGGTGCAGGACAGGCTGGAATTCAAGGAGAATTCCGGGCCAGTGAGCCTGAGACCTCCTCTCCGGCCTGTGGCTTTTCACAAACAGGGCCAGCTAAGCAGGTGTTGGCTGGGGGCACAGGGAAGGGAACTCTAGCCTTCCTGGGGAAGCGCCTGGGCCTCTGGAGCCCCATCTTGGAGGTCCAGCTGCAGAGCCCGGGTCTCTTCTCCACACCTTGCGCCCCGGTGTTTGGGTTGAGGTGGAATGAAGTGTCTGGACCTTAGTGTCCACAGATGCAAAACAGGGATTGTCGCAACTCTACCGAGGGCTGGTGACACATCTCAGCACCCAACTGGTGCATGCTAAGTACTCAAGACAGGGTGCTCTGTCTGCCACCATGGAGCCTGGAGCCTTCCAGGCCGAAGAAGGTTCCCTTATTTTAGAAACAACACTATTCAGCTGCTCAGTAGGCACCTACTGAGCTCCTGGCGCTAGGTGGCAGTCCTGCTCACCCAGCCTCTGGTCCATGCAGCAGGTCCTGGACTCTAACCTGTGAGTTCAAGCGGCTCTCTGCCTGTCCCTTCTCCTCCTGGTCTGTGATGTGCTTGCGAGTCTTCATCACGTCTCCACACCTGTCACCCACTAGTTAATCCCCGCCTGCCCGGTCACTTCCATTACTGTCCCTGTCAGTGCCAAGGTTCCCTCAGAGGGCAGATGTGGCGGCAAAAATCTGTGCGTCTGTCCTCAGGACCTGCATCCGCCCCACCAGGGAGCCTCCCCCTGGCCCGGGCTCACTCTACTGACGGTCACATCTCCCATCAGGCAGGGGTCCTCAGCCCAGGAACGCACGGAGCCACCCTGCCCGAGCCCTGGGCGTCTAGTCTCTGGTGTGCAGCCTCTTCTGGAATGGAAGTGCTTCTAAGTTCTTGGTTTTATTAGATAATTAGGCTGGGTAGTTTCTGGTGATCAACATTCCTAATTAGGCCGTGTATTCCATATACACACTCACATGCAAAGGCTTAGTTTAGTAGCATCTTCCAGGCCAGAAACGGTTTCCCCTTCCAGAGTACTTTTACATCTTTATCGTTTTCTCTACCTATCCACGCAGCGGCTGCAGTGTGGCAAAGACCATCCTCCTGCTTCCGAAGTGTGGGTGAGACCGGTGAACACACGTGCACCTGCGAAGGTCATAGCCCCGGAGGTCGGAGCTGACCCGGCTGTCTACGTCCCGAAGAGGACCGCACCGGATGCCCTGTTCTGAGCGTTTGCTGAGTGTGTGAATGGTGTTCACTGAATGTGAGTCGCCCCCCACCCCAGCTTTCCACCCGAGGCCCTGCCCTCCTGAGCCTCCCTCCTCGGCTCCCATCTTCCCCTGGCTCCCAGTTCTCTCCTAGATGCTCCCTTCACACCCCCCCCCCAGCCGCCTAGAGCATGTCCGGGTCTCCATCCAGGGCCTCTTCCTTCTGCTGGCTGTGAGCTCTCTCAAAGGTCCTGTTTCAGCACATCGCACGGGCACCTGTGGGAGCTGGCACCTGGCACCTTTAGTCCTTGCACCCAGGCCTCTCCTGGGACACCCGGGACCACATGTCCCTGTGCCTTGCCACTCCCTCCACAGGAACATCTCTCAGATAGCCCAGCTTGTCCTAGCGCTTTCCATCCCGCTGGCTTCCTTGAGACCCAGACATGGGAGACGTTCTGGGGCCTCCTCCTCACACTCTCCAAATTTAGACACAGATGACCACACAGAGCTCCCCAGGGGACATGCCCACTGTCCTGCGTCCCTCTCCTCCCACTGCTGCCTCTGGCCTCTGAGCCCTGTAGCCCCACAGTCTGCAAAGCTCCGCAGAGCTGCTCAGCGCTCCCTGCCTTTGGGCTGCTACCCTTTCTGTGCCCTTGCATTTTGTACATTTTATGTTCATCTTTCCAGGGACAGAGTCAAAGCTCAGAGCTCAGCCTCAATGCCCCTCACAGGAAGCCTTCCTGGCTGCTGTAGTTAGAGCCGATCTCTCTGCATGCCTGGGTGCCTCTGTCTCTGCCTCCCGTGGGGCCAGAGGGCCATGTTTGCCTGCCGTCTTCTCAAGGGCTGTGAGTCCCTCAGGACGAGGTCCCTGTGCCATGTCCCTGCCTTGGCATGGTACCTGGTGCAGAGTAGACAGCACAGCTGGGTGAATAAGACCCTTCATCTCCTCACACAACAGCAAGGTTAATTCCTACGGAAGCTTTTGAAGTAGAAGGGTGAAGATGTTCCCCAGAGATGATTCTCCTTCAGAAAAACCTGTGAGAGCATTTTTTCTCTCCTTCAGACTGTCTGGACTCTGCACTTGATTAAGATCATTTAAAAAGTCAGATTTGATGAGAAAAGGGATCCTTTAACAAACTTAACGCCAAGAGTTTGCAAATCTATTTATTGGCAAACACACACACACAAAAAATCCATGCTATCCATTACAAAGAAGGGCATTTAACTATAGCTAGAGCTAATGAGTTTCTAGTTTCAACCTCTACTTACAACAAGGAAGCGATGCAGGTGGCCCCAGGAAGCCTCGATCCGAGTCTACAGAGCCCGGCGTCTCCGCGCGGTGGCTGCAGGCTCGTGGCCAAGCTGTCAGTGCAGCTGCAAGATAAATTTCCTCTTACTTAGAGCTCATTAGCACAGGAGCAGCTGTTGGCTGTTGTAGCATCGCCCAGACAGGGCGAAAGCTGCTGAAGGAAGTGTGGGGCTGGCTCCGCCTCACAGGCTCCTGCTCTCTCTTGCACAGTGGCCACTGACCAGTTCCGCCCAAATTGTCCTTGATGACTCCACAGAGGGCGGGTATGAAATGCCACAGTGACTCAGACTCTACAGAATCTGCTCAGCTATCACGTTCGGGAGGCTTTATTTGAAGATGGTGTAAAAAAGGCACAGCTTGGAAGTTTTCTTCCTTCCAGAGTTGACGAGGTCCAGGAAGTCACTCCTGTCCCACCACGAATCCTAGGCGTGGCAGGAGCTTCCGTCCCTGGCCTACTCTCCTGAGGATGTCGGTGGTTTGTGGGGACACATTCACCGCCTTCCTGCTTCTGTGTATGCCGTCTTCGAGTTCTACAGGATCACCTGACTAATCCCATTGCAGGGGCAAGGGGGCAAAGTGGCCCATTGGTTCAGGTGTTTCTGCACTGTTTCTAGAATTTCAGTTCAAGCCACATGGCTGAGGAGTGGAGCAGCTCCCTCCTGGCACCTGTTTGTCCTCTGAATATCCCAACCTCTCAGGAGCTGGCCCGGGACGGGGCATCAGCCAGCACTGCTTGCCTGCTTCTGAATTCCTGTTCAATAAGCACTTGGGTGTCACATTTAATGGGTGAAATTACTGTCTCCCACACAAATGGTATACGACACCTTTAATTGAGATGTCTTGATTTTAATTACAAATATATATATATATATATATATATATTTGATAAAACCATAATATTTAAACTTTAGAAAATGTGACAAGTAGAGTGTAAACAAAGAAACTAAAGACCGGCCTTAATTATGAATGTAAAACTAACCTAGGTATAACACTAGCAAAAACTTGGTGGACTGGGTTGTGTACCAGGGGTGTGCACACCAAGGTTGTTCGGTGCTTGTAAGGGTGGCTCGACCTATAGGAGAGGTTCATGTTAACACACTGTCAGAGGCTTGTGAGGTTCACGGGGAGTCCCTGGCCACTGAGCCCAACCAGAGCTGAGGAGCGTTATGACTCTCAACAAAGATCCATCTTATCCCGAATGATGAGGATTTCCTTAACATAAAAAATAGTATCTACCAAACTTACCAATATTAGTAGTCATGGCAAATCATTACAAAGCTCTGCTGAACTCAGAATAAGATGAGCATAGCTCTTGCCTCTGTGATCATGTCCTGCTATGATTCAAGGTCCAGATGACAACTAGATCCTGAGAAGTGAAATGGCCCAACATGAGAAGAAAGAAAGAGACCACTTATGGATGGCTGTTCAGAGACCTGGGTGAACTGAATAAAAATAATCTGTACTATTAAAAGAGCCATCGGTTAATTAAAAATAAATTGTGAAATCAATTAATTGCCTTCATGCTAGCCTCAGTCAAATGACAAAACACCTGAAAACATCGTAAATGGGTTGAAATTTTTATTTACCTTAGTAACAGCATGTTAGAAACACATTTATCAAGAAAAGTAAATGGCTCATAGAAGACCTACAGAGAAACCTGAGGTGCAGCCGTCCGTGGGCAGAGGGACGCCACCCCAATGGGGAGGCCGGCCCATGCCTTGCTCTGTCTCCTGACTCTGTGGGACTTTCCCGCAATGCCACTACTAATTGTATTTATTTACATTTTTCACTGCATCATGTAGTTATCAACAAGTATGTTGTTTGTGTGTGTGTGTGTTTGCACATACATGGATATATGCATATGCATGTACCCATATAGAAACTGAATGAGCAAATTTTGCCGTATATGGTGTAAGGCTAAATCAGAAGAAAAGTTTTTGTATTTCTACTCCACTAAGCTCATTCTGCTCAATAATCCTGCTGGAGGAACCTACTTACCACTATTTAGTGTATATATTATTCTATAATTAAAATGTAATTTCCTTAGAACAAAAAGAATGTTTTAAAATATATTTGAGAGTTGCTATGAGAGTCAAAGGATAAGCTAAAATTAGAATTGCAAATTGGCTTCATTTTGCATAGAGTGTTATATGTTTAGAGTAGTCGGCGGGGCTGTCTGAGGGCTGCGGGGAAGGGTTTCGTTCTATCTGCGCGTCTCTATACAGCAGGCAGCTAATGGTCATACCTGGCCTTAAGGGAACACAGAAAGAGCTTACGCTGTGTGTACAGTATGGCTCCGTTTGTTTACCTGTGCGTGTGTGCCCTGTGTTTGTCTGAACGTGTCTTTGTGTGGTCATTTTGTGTCTGTGTGTGTATGTGTCTGTTTGCATAGCTATCAGCATCTCTGTGTGTGTGTTCCCATGCACGTGTGTATCCGTGTGTGTCTGAGTGTCCCTAGATATGTGTTTGTGTGCCCTGTATGTGACCCTGTGTGTATATCCATTTATATCTACACATGTCTGTTGTATGTGCCTATGCATGTATCTTTGTGCATCAGTGTCTGTGTGTCCATGTATGTTTTTCCATGTATCCCCCCGCACATATGTGCGGTGTGTGTCTATAGTGTCCCTTTGTGTGTACCCATCCTGTGTGTGTGTGTTTGTGTGTGTAGCGGTGTGCTCAAGTGGGCAGCGGCTGCCTCGAGAGGCTCCCACAGCTGGAGGATTTTGGTTCCAGCTCAGCAGCTCTTATGCCCACTTATGATTTAGTTTCTAATTTAGAAGGTAATCGTGCGGTCACCCGTGGTCTGAGCAGCAGTTTCCTGGCCTGTTCTGTCCAGTCTTTCCTTTCTGGACACAGGCAGTGGCCAAGGCAGTGTGGGGCACGGCAGGGAAGTCACAAAGGCGGCGCTGACACAGACCACCACGAGGAGATGGAGTTAGGCGGGTGGGCCACGGGCTGCCACCACGAGGCAGGCAGGGAGCGTCCTGGTCCTGCGGGAGCTCTGGGGATGGCGCCGCCCACCTGGACCACGTGACCCGGCCTGCTTCCCAGGGTCCGCTCCTCACACGTCTTCCAACTCATTTATGTGCTTTGAACACTTGTCTCTTTATAGGAAACAATGCATGTCTTAACTTAAAAGAATTCTTTTCTTAATCTGCAACCAGAGAAAACAGTGAGGAAAATCTTGTGGCAACGTGTGATGGAGTTGATGTCCTGAGTGAAGTTGACATCCTGTAGGGAGCAGAGCTGTTCTTCTGGAGAGATGTAGAAACGGTGGCTTTGAATGTCGAAGGGGAAGCCAGCTATGGTGCCGCACGCCTGTAGTCCCAGTACTTGGGGGCTCAGACAGGAGGATCACAGGCTCGAGACCAGGCTCAACAACTTAGTGAGACTCTGTTTCTATGTAGAAATAAAATAATATTCGGGGTGTAGCTCAATGGTAGACTGCACCTGGGTTCAATTCCCAATGCCAAAAAAAAAAAAAAAGAAATATTGAAATGGGAAAGAACCCCAAGGTGTTTCACATGTGGGGTTGTGGCCTGTTTTCTGCACCTTGGCCTCACCACCCCCTGGGATGGACGTGGGCCACGTCTTCTGTGTTCGTCATGCCTGCTTCTGTTGAGGACCTTGAGCTGCTGTCCAGATCTTGCCTCTCGGCTGCCCCAGCAGGTGCCTCATCTCTGCAGGCAATAGCTGGGCTCACTGTGTCAACAAGGATGGTGGACACCAGGACCCACCAGCCTCACCTGGGAACTAATGTCCAGATGCCGAGGTCATGGCCACTGCCACTGTGGCCACCAGCAAAGCCAAGAGCCTCCCCAGCCCACTTGACAGGAGGAGACCAGAACAAGGGGAGCCGGGCCTCGGCCCAGCTGCCTCCTGGTCTCCCTCAAGCACAGAAGCAAAATCTCCCCACAAGACAGGCCCAGGGCAACCCATCTGCAGTAATGGAGAGCCCCATTTCCTAGGCAGCGTCCGTCTGGGAGGCCCCAACTTCTCTACCCCTTTCCCACCTGAAGAGTCTCTGGACCTGGCTCAGGCCTGAACTGCACCAAGCTGATGGATCCTGACAACACCATCTTGCAAGTGCGAGGATCTTGCCTTTCAATGGCGGCTAAGGATTTCCTCCATCCTGCTCAGACAGGATCTCCGCTCTTGTAATTCATCCTTGGGTTCTAGTGGCCCGATGCCGAGGGGTTTGAAGAGCTTCTGTGGATGTCAAGAGGACAAGCCCACACCCCAGGGATGAGGAGCCCTCTCATGGGGTCTGCTGTGTACCAGGCTTGACCCTCCTCGCACCTGTGTTCCTTCCTGCCCTCGCCCTGGCCACCGCAGCCACCTCTGCCCCAGGGCCCAGGCTCCCTCCCGTCCCCAAGGCTACTCTGTATCCTGGAAGAGTGCATTTCCCAGGCACTTGCTGTCCAGCCTCCAGAAGGACCCACTGCACAAACCTGTGAGCCCAGGAGGTGGCGGGAGCCACGTGGCTGAGGGCGGGGCCCACGGTGCGGAGCAGGGAAGTGACCAGCCCCGGCCACCTCCATCCAGACTCCGTGTGTACGGAGGGAGTGAGGAGACAGCCCAGCAGCGCAAGGCCAGAGCCAGGTGGCTGCCCCTTGGGAGTGGGCCGCTGAGGAAGAAACCCACCGGGCCTGGAGTCCAGAGTTGGCATGGGCGAGTGTCCTCAGGCCATGGGCATTGTGCCCAATCTGCAGGCACTGTTCTCCTGGTTTCCTGGTCCCTCAGTTTATAACCCAGACCTCAGCACTCTCAGGACAGCAGGAACCATAGTTTTAAATGAATAGATGGTGTGGAATTGATGCCTAGATAGTTTTCTGTATTTCCGATGGTTTTTCTTAAAAAACTTGTTGTTTTTGATCAGGTCCTCTCTGTCTGTTTCTCTGTCTTGTATGGGATAAAGTATCAGTGGGGAGCAGCAGAGATCTGGAACGGAGCACAGCGTTCCAAGCGGGTGTATAGAAGCCCGTGAATCAGGAGCCGCGGAGCTGAGGCCCTCAGGCCCCTGCGGGAGGCTGATGGAGCCAGGGTGGCAGGTGCGGTGCAGGAGGAAGCCCCCGGCACCCTCTGGATTCCCCAGCTCCTCGCCTCCTATGTCAGGCAGTGGCGAGGTCTGTGGTTCATGCATTGCTTCTGTGGCTTCAAAGAGCATCCAAATGTGGTGCCTTCCTCACCCGGGGCTGCGGGGAGGCACGTGGCCAGCCCACGGTCGGGGCTGGTGGACACTCAGCTTGAATGAATAGGCCAGGAGCAGGGAGGGGCAGAACTGGGGCTGTCAATGCAAGTCCCGCAGGTTGAGACCTGCTTCTATTTGCTAAAGAGTTTCCACATCATCTTCACATTTAATCCATTGTAGAGACTTGTTGTAATCAAGATCTATAGAAAGAAAACAAATAGAAGAATAACAGTGTGTGAAGAAACTGTAATGGAATTCTGGTGAGAAAATTACTTGATAATAGCTCACATTATACCCATGCTGAACAAACTTAAATATGCCCAAATTAATGTATATTCATTTCAAACAAATGTTAATTAAACAAGCTATAGTCTAATTTTCAGGTCCTGGGCATGATTAAAGCTACCAAGCAGAGACAGCCTTGATGTCTAGAAATGACAAATAGAACTTTCTTTGTGTTATTTACCCTGAGTGTTCAGAGAAAATGCCCCCTTCGTGCTTGGGTATTTAATGGTTGAAGTAAACATCTGGCTAGCTCAATATTTTCCTACAGATACCAGCCATGTGTCTGTTCCAGTACAAGTCAGGAAATCCGGCCATGGTTTGAAGTACTTTCCAATAATCTACCTTTGCAAAAATTTCCCTTCCCTTCTGGGATGGAGGATTGCAATGTTTTTTGAATTTTTACTAAGTCCTAACGCTCACATTCCATGAGGAGGGCTTGACTGTTTTCAGGTCTCCAAGAGAGGGCCAGTTCAGAGCCTCACAGGCTACACACAGCAGAGCTAATATTTGGATGCAAGTCTTAAAAACTCAGACTTTTCTCATATGACAATGTTCTGCTTTCAGGAAAAAAAAAGATAGGCACGGTGTCATAGAAATTAAAAATGCATCTTCCTTACCCCCCACCTGCCATCTGAGTGATGTAGACGCTGACAATCAACCCTTTTCCTTTTGGCCAGCAGAGAGAACCAGACCGAAGCTTTGTCTCCCTGCAGCAGCCCAGGTCAATGTGGCCGAAAGCCAGGTACACTGGAGGGCCTCGCGTCTCCCAGCGAGGGTGTGTGGGCTCAGGACGTGGAGAGGTGGGGAGGGGGCTGAGCTGCTGGAGTTGTGTCCTGACTTCACCGTGAAGACCTAGGTGGTGAGCCACAGGAACGGGCTGGTGCTGAGGCAGTCGGGGCAGCGCTGCCCTGACTCCACGACTCCATTTGCCCACCCTGACAGCACCACCCGGGCAGGTCCCTTGCCCTCTCTGAGCCTCGGCTCCCTCATCTGTATGGGGCTGATGGGAGTGTCTTTCTGCTACAGGGCTAAGTGAAGGAATGAGGTCCTGCACTTGGTGCGCCCAAATGCCAGCTTCTCAGATTACCCAAGCAGAGGCCAAGCATGCGGGATGGTTCTGTTTCACCTGTTCTGGTGTGTTAGCATCCAAGACACCGGTACTCTGAGCCTGAGCTGTCTGTCTCAGTACCGGACCGTCTGCGGGGTTGCATATGTGTGCACTTGAATTTAAGACGCTCCTGGCCTGGGTGCACAGCTGGGGCAGCTTCCCCACGCAGCACAGATGCCTTCTGTGTCCTTGGTTTTGTTCAATTGTGGCCTCTTTCACGGTGCTTTGGTCCTTAAAGCTGCTGGTTCCAGCTATAATCTGTGAAAACAAGGTCTCCTAAACTTGAATGATGGACACATTAAATAGTAATGGCAGAGGGATTTGGAAGCAGCTTTGACCCAGTGTTCTGGCCAAAACTTGGGCAGGTGCCCAGACTCAAGCTCCAGCCCCTAAAAGCAAGTCCGGTCTTGACATCTCCTTATAAATGGGAGGAGAAAGCCTCCCTACCACTGCCCATGGCTCCAAGTAGGGGGGGGGGTCCCCGCTCTGGGGACTGCAGCGTGGCTGGAGCTGGAGCAGAGCAAGTGGTCTCCAGCACGCCTGGCCAGGTCCCAGGTGCCCGCTGCTGCTCCATGCAGGATGGGCCTCCCAGACTCCACCTGATTCCCACAGAAGTAGACTGGGAAAGGGCAGGAACGGGGCCCGAGGGTGGGACATGGCCCTTTGAAGCCCCTGGTGCCGGCTTCACCCCAGACATGTGATGGGACAGCAAGCTCAGTCAAGGATCCCACAGACCCCGGCCCAGTTCTGCCCTGGCCAGCTTCCCTGGTCTCACAGCCTCCCCCAGGAAAGGCCAAGCATCCCATGGTCTCCATACATGCATGTACAGACCACGGCTGCACTTGAAGAGCAGAACCTGGCAGAAAATGTCCAGGAACTCTAACAATGTAGGGGCCTGTGACAGTGTCACTGCAGCGGTACGGTCACTCTGAGAACGTCGGGGGCAAGTCCTTATGACTAGGTCAAGGGCAAGGGCCCTGTCACCAAGGAACAGAGGCCAGGTCATGGTGACAAGTCAGGGGCATGTTCCATGCAAGTCAGTGTCAAGCGCCTCCCTTCTAGGGTACAGAGGAATGAGTCAAGGACAGCGGTCTCACTCTTCTGAAGGGGTGTGCAGTGGGGACCCAGGCACTCCAAAGGCCTTGGCCCCTCGTTCCCTACATCACCAAGTCAGTGCCTCTCACTCACTCCCCAGTAGTCCTATGAAGGCAGTTCTCCAACCGCAAGTCAACTTCAGAGAAGCCAGCGTTAAACCCTCTTTGCCCTGGATCTGGGTCATCCTAGGATGAAGGCTACAGTAGGTGCTCACAGCTGGGCCTTCCCCCAGGGATGACCATTAGGACCCTATTACTGATGGTGTGAGGTGGCATACCATCTCTGGAAAGTTGTAATCTTGCAGGTATTTGGGGGTTTCCTGGTGGCGATCAGGAGTGTGCAGGCAGGCAAGGACAGACACACAAGCCTGCCTGAAGGAAGTGACCCTCTGAGGGAGTGATGGAGCAGGAGCCAAGGGCTGCCGAGCAGCAGGGAGGGAACTGTGGTTACCCACAGTTGGGAACTGCAGAGCCGAGGCGAGCTCAGATGTATCGGGAAGTACACCAGAGACTCAGAGAAGGCGTGCTGTACTCGGTGGTCTCCCAGGCCAAGGTCAGGGCCCTGCCAGGGGAGGATGGGGCACAAGACCTGGGATGGGCCCCAAAGAAGGTGCATACAACCGGCAGCCGTGAGTTCTCCAACTCCAGGGCTCCTGATTCCCCTGCTCTGCGGGAGGGAAGAGAGACTTGGCACTGTTTTTAGGGAGGTAGTTGGAGACAGTTCACACCACAGTCCTTGTCCTTAGTCCTTGCCTGGAATCCTCAGGAGCTACCCCTCCTCTGGAAACAGGACTATGGTAAGAGTCTGAGCCCAGGCCTCCGCTCCTGGCCCTGGTTCTGGCCTGGCCCTTCAGTGAACAGACAGTAAATTGGACAAAATATATGAACATCTGTTCTCAGACCTCAGACAACAGGAAGGACAGGACTGTAATTCTGAGATGAAGATATGTAGAATGAACCCTGCAGATGCCCTGGTTTTCTGCCTGGAGGAATTTTCCAGAAGGCTGCACAGGGATAAAGAATCATACCAAAGCGAAGCTTTCTGGCAGAGATGAGGTGATAAAAGTGGGGGTTTATGGAGGCCGAGGTGACGAGGATTTCCAGGACAGCTTCTCAAAGAGGAGAGCTGTAAAGAGGACTCCAGGCATCCGCACAGGGCTGAGCACGGAATGGTGTCTGTGCAGCAGAGTTTCTACGAGGTTGAAGCCTGACGGACACCAGGAAAAGCGTGCACCCGGGGCTGGAAGGATAGGTCTCCAGAGCTCCCCCAGAAAGCCCTCTCAGTCTCCGACAGCCAACCTCACCGAGACCAAAGGGCTCGCCAGGCCAAGAATAGGCTGCAGTTGGCCTTCCCTGGCCACCTCTAAGGAGCCTTGAAGGATCGAGCTTAGCTGGTGGACAGAGAAACAGCAACAGCATCCCTGAGAACAGGAGTCAAGGTCTGGATAGGAAACTTGCAGGATACTGACACGTTACTTAAATGTTACCAGACATGAAAACATACGGGAAAATACAACCCATAACCAAGAGGAAAGTGAAGTAACAAGAACGGACCCAGAATGAAACATGATGGGATCCACAGGTAAGAAGTTTATAGAAATGTTCAAAGAGCTAGAGGGTAGTGTGAAGACCCCAAGGAGAAGAAGACTGGCCTGGGCAGGGCTTCCCCTTGGGCTCTGTTCTAGCTAGCCTGGCTGCAACTGTGACAGAGACCTAACAAACACAACTCAGATGAGAAAAGATTTGTTTGAGCTCATGATTCCAGAGGTCAGTTCCCGATTGGCCGGCTCCACATAGAAGGAGCTGAGGCCAGGCCTGCTGGAGAAGCGCCACTCTCATCTTAGGAAGGCCAGGAAGGGAGAGGAGGAAGAGAAGGGGCCAAGGACAGAGAGAGTCCAGAGACCACGCCCCCTGGGGCTCACCACCTGCAGCCCCCCCACCTCAGAACCCGGCTGCATTGTGACACGGGAGAGATTTTATATTCAAGCCATGAAGTCAGGCCGGTTCCGTATAGAAGTCTTGCCCCTCTTTATGCAGAGAGCAAAGGGTGGGCTCCGGATCCCTCCTGTGTGTGCACACACGTGTGTGTAGGTGTGTGTGTTCAGCAGGGTCACCGCAGTGCCCTAGGGATGGGTCCCCTCATCAGCAAGACAGCAGGACAGCAGGTGCTGGAGTCTTGGTGGCAGAGCCTGGCAGGACCTGGGGACCCCAGGGAGCCAGGGCAGAATGGCTGGACCAGCCTGGAGGGTCAGCCTGCCCGTCACATGCCAGCCCCATGGCGACTCTAGAGAGCACTGAGAAACCATTGAAAGCTTTCAGCTGGAGACGTGGCCTAAAATGATTTACAGTTTTCAGGTCGCCCTGCCTCTGGGGTGAATTCTATGGATACTGGAAGCAATAGCAGTGGGCGGGGGCAATTAAGATGCCAAGATTGCTAAATGCGATTTTTTTCTTGGTCATAACATTTGCTACACAGGCCCATTGCAAAGGCCACATAAACCAATCCATGCCATTGCTGAGCATGCCACAGCTGCTTGGGAGCTGGGTCCTGACTCCCTCCTCTGGGTGGCCCCAAGCATCTCTGCTCTAGGTGAACAAGGCGCTAAGTAGAAGGGAAGGTGCTGTGTTAGTTGCCCTGGGCACACAGGCATCTGGGCTTTGCATAGCAGGGCACTTGGGGTAACCAGATTCCCTCCCTGCCCTGCACTGGAAGCTCACTCACAGGAAGAGCATCCTGGACCTCCCCTCCAGAGGGGCGGAGCCACGGGAAAGCCCAGGAGGAGGGACCACGGAGGGCCAGCAGGGGCCTCGAGCATTTCCTCACCCACCTCTTTTCTGCGGGATCCCGATAGACACAGCGCTCCTCGTCTTCACAGGGAATGGCATCCTCCTGCCTTTTTATGTTCTGCACGAGGTAGAGGAGAGAGTGAGCCATCTGGAAGGTGACAGCCCAGAGTCACCTGTTGAGGTCATTACCCGCTGGGCTTCCGAGCTGATGACTTAGGCAGCGGAACAGTGAGGTGTGCACTCCAAGAGGTAGACGGATGCTAAGGACGCACTCTGACTAACACTCCTGGCCCTTTACCTTCTCTTTAGATCAACTGCAGACATTTATCATGTCTGCTATTCAAACAAACACAGGCTTTACATGCTCTGCATGGGCAGGTGAAAGCCTTAAATTGATGCTCAAACAAGTTAACCAGAGGTCTAGGATGAAATTTACCAATATTAATGTCAAATGCATTGTTACTTATCCTGTTTCTAATGGAAAAATAATGCATCATCACCCCTAAAATTAACATAAGAAGGGGGAGTGCAACAGCAAAGACACATTTATTTGTTAGAAGTGGCAGTACCTGGCCCCATGCCCAGTGCTCAGAGGCTCTGCAGGGTCACGGTCTGCCATGTTTGGGGCACAGGTGCTGGAAGCCATCATTCTTTTGGTTCACTTTCCTTGGGGTTACCCCTAGAGTTAAAATATAATCCAGTTTTCTCTTTGTGATGTTTTTTAATGATTAAAAATATATACAATAACATATTCTCACTTTAAAGCTCAAATAATGTAGTTAGCATTAAAATTCAGAGAGAACCACTATTAAATGTGTGTCTCTTCTTTAAGAATTTTTCTACACGTGCATTATTTTATTCTTGTATTATAATAAGGATAGATGCCATTTATTCATAGCTTTTTATATGGCAGGAAGTGTGTGTTTTATACCAATTAGTTCTCAAGACAGAGAGGTAATGAAATTTCCCCAAAGTTGCACACCGCCAGGCTTTGGACCCAGGCAATCTGACTGCAGAGAGTCATGCTTTAATCACACTGTATAGAAATTCCTACAGTCCAGAGTGTTACATCTAATTAATAAATCATTTAGCTAGATTTTAACTGATACATAAAAATTATATATATTATGAAATTCAACCGATAGAGTTATAAAGTGAAATGCTTTAATAATACACTCATGTTTCTAATTTTTTAGCTTTATTACATACCTTAGGCATCTTAATGTAAGATTTTTAGATTATGGCTAAAGAGCTGGGAGCTGTTTCACTTTATTGAGAACGTGTGCGCTTGTCTTCTGCTGACAGACATGGTATCATTTGGATAATTTTTTTCAGTTTCTGCAGTCTACAGTGGCGATCGCATCTTACTCGTGGCTGGACTTGTGATGATGTTGGTCAGCTACCTGAAGAAAGCCTTCCTCAGCAAAGGGTACACACATTTTCATTTTGCCAGCTATGTACAAATAGATATCTAAGTTCCCAACAGCAGTCAGACTGACTCTTGGATCCATGCCCTCAGTGAATTCTAGTATTTCTTTTTTAGCCTTTCCCAATCTGAGAGAAGCAATGGTGGCTAATGTATTTCTTTGAATAAGAGTAAGGCTGAGTATTTCTTCATAAACACATCGTTCATTTGCTTGGCTTTCTCTGGGAATTTTAGGTCTTTATCTCTTTCCTGACTGTAAAACTTTATTATATTGTAAGGCCTCTTTGTATATTAAGTATGTTTCTGCATTACTATGCAGCAATTAAAAGCAAGAAAGTAGATATTGATAAATCAATATGGAGCACAGAGTTCAAGAAACAGATAAAAGTTTAGCATAAGATCTATAGCATTATGCCTCTAAGTAAACTAACACACACACATGAACCCTTCTAGAAATGACAAGTAGCCTGGATCCTCAAAGAGCAATGAGAAGAGCTGGGGAGCTATGTGGAGACACTTAAAAAGACCAGTTAAAAGGAGGGATAAGTGAGCCATGTAGATTGAAGGCCTCAATACTACAGCTGTGGACCTCCATCAGATCCATCTGCAGAGGCAAAGCGACACCAATCAGAATGGCAAAGGGTTTGGAGGGGTGTGTGTGTGTGTGTGTGTGTGTGTGTGTGCATGCGCACACATGGTTTCCTTTTCCTTTTCCTTTTCTTTTTTTTGGTAGATTAATAAATAAATTCCCCAGTTCACATGGAGGGCAAAGGAAGGACCCACCCGTCAAGGTCGTACTAAGCAAGAGCTCGCTCGCTTGAGTTTCGTGTCAGGATTTGAGTTTCATCGTGTTACAGCATTTGCCAGAATCCCCTTCCTTTTTAAGGCAGAATGATATTCCATTGTGTTTCCATTGTGTTTCCATCTTGTTTACCCGCTCATCTGTTGGTGGGCACCTTGGCTGCCTCCACATTTTAGGTCTTGTGAAGCCTGTACACGTGTCTCCCTTCCTGTCCCCACAATTAAGTCCGTCGCTGGAACGTGGACGGGCGTCGCAGGATGGAGACTGGGCAAACGCCCGGCCTGCGGACTCCTGGCGGGTGGCTGAGGCGGTGCTACAGGCTCTGGGCACTAAGTGGTGGGCTTGTTGGAAAGAGCATGGGGAGAAGCACGGCTTTCCTCCTCCCACTACCCTACGTGAACGTACTCTCGGTGGACTGCGGCTCCCAGTGGAAGGGGAGGGCTGCCGGGTTCCACGGCGCCTTTCTCGGTGGGATGATGTGGTGTGGCTCTCAACTCTCGCCCTGAGTTCAGGAAACCAAAGGGCGGTTTCCAGGGTCAGAGAGCTGCCGAAGTGGGGAGTGGCCGGGGCAGGCGCCGTGCGCCACCAGCCCCTCTTCTCCCTGCTGTCGGTTCTGGAATGAAGACAGGACTTGGGAATTTGGGGTTTGTCTCAGTGGAAAATCAACAGAGCCAGTGACAGTCCTCCATGTCTGAGCTGTACAATGTGAACCTGAGGCTGGGCCTGGTGGCATGTGCCTGTAACCCCAGGCACATGGGGGCTGAGGCAGGAGGATTGTAGTTTGGGGCCAGCCTCGGCAACTTAGTGAGACTCTGTTTCAAAGTAAAAAGAATAAAATAAGGCTGGGGTGTAGCTTAGAGTAGAATGCCCCTGGGTTCCACCTCCAGATCACTACAAAAAAAAAAAAAAAAATGCAGACCTGAGGGGCCCAGAAAGCAGCCATAAGAACTTCTGTCTCTCTAGAGTTAGGATTTGGAGGCGAGGACAAGGTCACCCCTAAGGAGGCGCGAGGAGCTGCTGAAGGTGCAGGCTCCCGGGAGGTGTTCACGCCTGTGCTTCCCGTGCGGCACTTACTACGCTGTTCATTTATGGTACGCGCACTGCTTTAGCCTAATAGTTAAACACGAGTGCACACGAAAATAGCCAAGTGTGTTTTATAAGAATAAGAAAGCCGGGCGTAGTGGGCACGCTTGTAATCCCAGCATTCGGAAGGCTGAGACAGGAGGATCTGGGTTCATGGACAGCCTCAGCTACTTAGTGAGGCCCTTTGCAACTTAGTGAGACCCTGTTTCAAAATAAAGAATAAAAAAATTGGGCTGGTGTGTAGCTCAGAGGTAGAATGCCCCTGGGTTCCATCCCCAGTATCTCCAAAGGAAAAAAAAAGAATGAGTCAAGGATACACACATGCACACGCACGCGCACACATACACATGTGTGCATCTGTATGTGTGTGTGTGTGTATATATATATACACATATATAATCTCATGCAGTTAGAATTGTTCTCTGAGGCTGGCAAGGAAATGGGAGTGGGGAAAAGTTAAAAGAAGGAGCATAGCAAGTAAGGAAAAAGAAAAGGAAAATAAGGGAGGGAGAAGAACGAGAGGCACACGGAGAAACCGCCCTCGCCCAGACAGATTCTGATGGTCTGCCAGCCACTAAGCAAAGAGATCCCCTGGCCCTCACCTGCATCCCGCTAATTGAGAGGCCAACAAAGGAGAAGTCACAGGTTCCAAGCCAGACTCAGCAAGTGAGAGACCCAGTTCCCAAAGAGGAAATAAAAACAGTCTGGGGGGTGCAGCTCAGAGGTAGAAAGCCCTGGGTTCAATCCCCAGCACCCCCACACACATAAAAGAGGAAAGAAACAGAACAAAGGGAAGAGATCCCTGGCTTCTCTGGTTCCTTGGGCGGGAGCCTCTTGTCTCAGGCTCCATACGCATATCCGATTAATCTGCAAAGTGACCTCTCGTTTTTGCTTATAAACATCTGGTCCTTCAGGGGCCACGGGGTCTTCTGTGTGATTGATTGACAGTGAGTTTGGAAGTTACCCGAGTCAGATAGCCACACATATAAGACATTTGCACTCCATTTTATTGAAAAGAAAGCTGAGTTTTCAAGGGTGGATAAGCAACTGGCTATGCCGAAGACACCGGTGTGGTGGCAGAGTCAGAACTCACCAGCAGAAGACGTGCTGGCGTGGCAGGGCGGGCACGGGCGCTCACGCAAGAGCCTCCCAAGATCCACTGCTCTCCGCAGCAAGGCCAACGGCTCTTAGGTGTTCCAGAAAATAGCCTCTGACAGGCTCTCCCTGAAGAACAAAATAAAATTGCGGACTTGAATGGTGTACCCTGATAGAAGGCAATCTTCTCATAATTATTTTACGCACAGATGGCTTCAAGCTTCAGGTGGGTTCTAGAAAAGTTAATGGCACAAAACCATAAAATATTTGCCCAGAGCCCCAGCACCAGTGACTAGCAGCACAGATCACTTCTCACACCCCAGTCCCTGCTCTAAGTATTGCATGTATGTTTCTCATTTTTTAAAAGAAAAAAAAAATTAAAGCCACCACACTACTTCACTTTAGCTAGTTTAGGACTCAAGTTCAGGTTTCACAGGCAGTGTGATCCCTGGCCAGTCATATTCTGAGTGTGTGTGTGTGTGTGTGTGTGTGTGTGTGTGCACACTACAAAGGATTGAACCATGGGACATGCTACACTACACCCCCTGCCCAATTTTTTACTCTTTATTTTGAAACCGGGTCTCACTGAGTTGCGGAGGGCCTCACTAAGTAGCTGAGGCTGTCTGCGAACCCCGATCCTCCTGTCTCAGCCTCCAGAATGCTGGGATTACAAGCGTGCGCTACCACGCCCGGCTCAGTTTTTACTTTGAAATAGTGTCTCGCGAAGTCACCGAGGGGCTTGCCAAACTGCTGAGGCTGGCTCTGAACCTGTGATCCTCCTGTCTTAACCTCCTAAGTACTGGAATTACAGGTGTGCTTGGCGGCCACCCCAGGCTCTTCCACATCTTTTAAGTGGGGTCAAGACTGGCACCCACCTTAACAGGGAACCCAGCAGATGAAGTGAGATTATGCACAGGAGGCACCTAGCCAGACCCGGCCTGCTCCCTCATGCAGGGCCCGGGAGGCGAGTCGGGAGGAGCCCTGTCTCTGCTTCTTTGCACGCATGTCCGCACACTGGAGGCTCCCGGGCTCCCTGGGGAGAGGCGGGCAGATGCTCCGCGTCTTACAGATGGGGCAGGCTTCCTCCCAAGGTCACCCACGCTATCTGCAGACTATCGGAGAGGAAAGCCCAGTGTCTGGCTGCAGGGTATGCACGGCGCTGTCCCCCCTCCCCCATGCACTTGCAAGAAGACATTTCAGGGGCCGTGGCGAAGTAACGTTTAGAAAATGGGTCTGAGTAGAAACATACCTCATGTTTATGGCTTTTAAAAAGCATCTAAGGACATTTACCCAAACTAGGTTATTAAGACGACTTCTCCTGGCTGTCAGGACCGTTCGTTGGTTCTTCTTTTTTCTCCTCATTTCCTTAGCCAATGGGAATATTAAAAGGTTTTCTTGGTAAACGAATTTTTTAAGCTCAAAGAGAAATACAAGCTGAGAGCTCACACTGCCTCTTTCCTAATCTTTTCAGCTTAGTGAGAAAATTTACTGTGCTCCTCTTAATTTTTCCCTTCACAGACCACTGGTGACACATCGGAGGGGTAAGAAGGGAGAAAATGACATTCTCTCTCCCTCCGCGAGAAGCTCGCACGCGTAGCCCAGCCCCTCCCCGCGCTCCTCCCGCTCCCTGGCCCAGCTTGCCTTGAGGACTGTGCGGTCCGCTGTCTGTTTAAGAGAGGAGCGCCGCGCTCCCGTATAACCCCACTCCATCTCTCTCCACGGCACCTCTAAAATAACCTGGCTATTGCCAGTCATACTCTGACTGGCAATCTTCTTCCTGATGGGTGGGATGCTGGCTCTCACAGCCATGTTTTGTAGCTGGGTGCCATAAGGTGTTATGGTGTCCTGGAAAGGTGAACAAATAAAATGGTTTTCAAACTGTTTTCAAATCTAAGGGAGAGCGCCATTCTAGACCCTATTAGGAGAACCGCACAGTCCAAGCACTGGGATTAACCTTTGTAGCCTTGGTCTCTGGGATATTCCGTGCTTCTCTGGGATTCTCTAAGGCTCTGGAAGGTTCTCCAGGTTCTCCATAGTTCTCCGGGATTCTCCAGGACTCTTTGGAACTTTACATGGTTCTCCAAGGATCTCCAGGCGTCTTTAGATTCCTCTGTATCCACCAGGGCTCTTTGGGGCTCTGCGGCCATTCTGGGTGTCTCCTGAGAACCTATTGCTTCCTGTTGGCCAAGAACCTCTCGTTCCCTGCCCCTCCCTTCTGACCTCTTACTTCTTAGTCTGCATTCATTCTTCGAATGACCAATGTCGTTCCCTTGTGAGACAAAGTCCAGGCGATGTCCCTTGCCCCTTGCCAATGTCTGTGGGAGCACCAAGGGATGACGGGAGGGGCTGCAGCAGCCGGCCACGCCAGGGGTTGCTTATGGATTTCATCCTTCATCCTGCGCAGTACCATCAGTAGCTCCCTTCCTGCGGGGACCGGGCTCTCGGTGCCCATCCAGCAAAGTCGCCTCCCTCTGGCCCACCTCCGCTCTGCTTACCCTGAAGCTGAGCTCCGTCCTGGGCGGGCGTGTGCCTTCCTAACAGGCATACCAAGCAGGAGTCATGTTTCTGCCATAACTTCCTAAATATTCTTCATCCATCATCCATCCCACCCTCTTCCAGGTGGCTCTGCTCTTTGACTACAGTCCAGAGTCTTCCCAGGTGTGGTTGGTCCTTTAACCGCCTGCCTGTGTGCTGTCTGTCTACACCTGCCTCCCCTTGTTACGCATGAGAGCCAGCAGCACTTGGCAAGGCCAGGCTCCCGAGAGGATGTACTGGGTGTTGGACAGTCAGGACCAGGAGTCTTCAAACTATGGCCCAGGTGCCAAATAGCTGAAGCTTCCAAAAGAAGAGTGATATCTCATGACCTGGAAGCTTCATGATATTCAGAATTCAGACGTGCATGGGTCCTTCAAGGACGGGTATGCCGTCCTGCTATGGGGCCTGGCAGGGTTCATGCGAAGGGCGTTCCAGTTCTAGGAGATTCCCGTAGTCACTGGAGTTGGAGGGTGTGAGCACTGCGCTCCGAGGACAATTCCTGGGACAAAGTTGGCTTCGGCCCCCTGGAGCCCGCAGGCTGGACACCATACTCAGTTCAACCCGCAGGTCCGTGGGAACGCGTCTGTCACTGGATTAGTTTTCACACTGGAGAAGTCATCTCATGGCTCCATTTTAAGACAGAACCAGGCAGAGAAAAGGACCCTCAGAGGAGGAGTCCTGAAGGAGACCGGGACTGAGGAGCCGCAGCCCTCCTTCCTTGCTACCTGGATGGCTGGTCCACATGCCAGGTGTGCAGGACACAGGCATCTCGAGGTCCAGGTGTGCAGGGACACAGGCGTCTTGAGGTCCAGGTGTGCAGGGACACAGGCGTCTCGAGGTCCAGGTGTGCAGGGACACAGACGTCTTGAGGTCCAGGTGTGCAGGACACAGGCATCTCGAGGTCCAGGTGTGCAAGGACACAAGCGTCTTGAGGTCCAGGTGTGCAGGACACAGGCATCTCGAGGTCCAGGTGTGCAAGGACACAGGCGTCTCGAGGTCCAGGTGTGCAGGGACACAGACGTCTTGAGGTCCAGGTGTGCAGGACACAGGCATCTCGAGGTCCAGGTGTGCAAGGACACAGGCGTCTTGAGGTCCAGGTGTGCAGGACACAGGCGTCTCGAGGTCCAGGTGTGCAGGGACACGGCGTCTTGAGGTCCAGGTGTGCAGGACACAGGCATCTCGAGGTCCAGGTGTGCAGGACACAGGCGTCTTGAGGTCCAGGTGTGCAGGACACAGGCATCTCGAGGTCCAGGTGTGCAGGACACAGGCATCTCGAGGTCCAGGTGCCAGGTGTATGGGGGTGCGAGGCGTCTCACAGTCCTCTGTGATGTGGTGGTATCCACACAGCTGTAATTGGTATTCTTATCTTTTAATTTCTGTCACATCTTCCTCCTTGATATTGGAGGCAAATTTCTCCCCTGAACACGTGTTTGAGGTTCCCTCGTAATAAAATTAATTTTTATAAAATACAATTATCACTTCCCCTCTTTCTTCGGAATTTCATGTCCTTGCCTACATCAGAACTTACCAAATGAAGCTGTGTCTTCCTCTGGGGCATTTTACAGAAATCATCTTTCTCTGTGTTAGCACTCAAGGCAGTGTGGACTATCTTATGAATAATAAAGGGAAAACTTGGTCTTTTTTCTTCCTGGGCTTGGGACGGCTCAGATGGGTTCCAGGTCTTCGTCCCCAGGCTTGAGATGCTCCTGTGTGCCACAGATGCTGCAAGCGATGTTTTTGAAGTGCCTGGTCCTGGGGACTGAGCAGGAGCCAGCTCTCCCCTTTACATGGGGTGCCGTGACCAGAGGGAATGCCTTCCTAAGGGCCATGCCGAATGGAGCAGGGAGCTGTTCCCGCACCTACTGTGCGCTGGCTGCACGCTGTTCCGCACTGCAAGGCCCAACTCAGGGCCAACTTGCATGTTGACTGGGATGCACGTGTTAAAATCTTCAAAGTGAGCCGGGCATGGTGACGCACTCTTGTAATCCCCGCGCTTGGGAGACTGAGACAGGAGGATCGCACAGGTTTGAAGCCAGCCTCAGCTACTTAGAGGCTTTCAGCAACTTAGTGAGACCCTGTTTCCAAATAAAATATAAAAAAAAGGTCTGGGAGTATAGCCCGGAGGTAGAAAGCCTCTGGGTCCCATCCTCAGTACCACCAAAAAAAAAAAAAAAAAAAAAAATCTTCAAAGTGTCTTGGGTGGCCCCCTACTGCACTGGCGGCAGTTTGAGTTCTGTCTGCTCCCGGGTTATGGGGTGTGGTGGTTCCATTCTGCAGAAGCAGCTGTGCCTGTGGGACAAGATGAATGGGGCAGAGGAGCTGGGCTCATGTTGCTTGGAACCACAGAACCCTGGCACGCACAGGGCTGACTCTCGGCTGAGGTGCTGAAGCCGACTATTCCCAGCCTCTCTCCCTGCTCCTGTGTTGCCCAGAAGCCCTGGCACCTCAGCTGTAGGTGCCTTACCACGGTGTCTGCCTCTCTCTCCACATCCCTTTGTCCTGCGTGTGTCTCTGTCTCCCCTCTTCTGCCTGTGAAGATACCAGCACTGGGTTCAGGGCTCTCCTACTGCAGTGTGACCTTATTTAAACTTCTCTGCACCTGCAAGACTCTGCTCCCAGGTAAAGACACAGCACAGTGTGGTTAGGACTTCAGCCTGTTGTTTAAGGGGACACAATTCAGGCTGGGGTGTGACTCAGTGGTAGAGTACTTTCTCAGCATGCATCGGACCCTGGGTTTGATCTCCAGTATTGGAGGGGCAGAAAAGAGGGACACAATTCAATCCAAAATGAATGGTTATTTTTATATCTTCTGCTGATGGCGTCCTTTCCCCTTAGTCTAGGACAAGATGGGCTGAGGTTGTGTGGATGCAGCCCCATGACCTGCACGTCTCCCTCCCTGAAGGCTGGGGGAGGTCAAGGTCGGGCAAGGGCCTGGACTTCGCCAACAGTCCTGTGAGCATCACTGGACCCTCATGGCAGCAGGAGAGGTGGACAGGCCGGGATCATGGTCCCATAGGGAAGAGCTGCAGCCTCTGAGCTGCAAAACACTGGCTCACCGTGCAGGCCTGGGGCTAGAACAGGGCTCTCTGAGGCTCCGACCCTGTCTGCACCACTGGAGCACAGAAACCCGCAGATGGATCCTCAGGAGGCAAGTCCCCTCTGATGAGCGTCCTCCTGCCCGTTGCCAGCCCCTGGCCCCTCTGCAAATGTGACCAAAGGCAGAGAATGTATTACGTTTCTCTCTCGCTTGGGAGACTTAGTTACATCTTTGTTTTGTAATTGCCCTGAGGTTTTTGTGGTTCTGGGAATTGAATCCAGGAGTGCTCTACCTCTGAGCCGCACCCTCAGCCCTATTTTATTTTTTTGAAACAGGATCTTGCCAAGCTTCCCAGAGTCTCTCTACATTGCTGAGACTATCCTGGAACCTGCCATCCTCCTGTCTCAGCCTCCCAACTACTTGGATTACAGGCGTGCGCCACTACACCTGGCTTTTCCTGGACTTTTGTACCCGATTAAAGTATCTAAAATGATAGCTATGACCTTAGCAGATAACCAAGAAATACCCTCTTTTAAAGCCATTGGACTTGCCAGGTGTGGTGGTGCACGCTTGTAATCCCCCGCACTCGGGAGGTGGAGACAGGAGGATTGTGCAGGTTCGAAGCCAGCCGCGCTGGCTTAAGAGACCCTGTTTTCAAATAAAAATATAAAATAGGTCTGGGAGTGCAGCCCAGAGGTAGAAGGGCTTCCAGGAACCCCAGTACCACCAATAAATAAATAAATAAATAAATAAATAAATAAATAAATAAAGCCATTGGACTGAACTTGAGTCAGCTTCGTGAAGAGCTGCTCAGCAGCCTCTGCCACGCAAAGGGTCGAGGACGGAGGGTTCTAGGAAGAGGACTCTTGGGGGCAGAAGCTGCTCCTGGGTTCTGAGGGCCAGCAACACCTGCTCCTTCAGAGTGAGCCTGGTCATGGGTGGCCCTGATGTCTCCGGCAGCATCTTGTCTCAGGAAGGCCCAGCCTCAGCGGCAGGCCACCAGCCTTCAGCTCCCTTTGGTAATCAGCATCCTTAGGCTGAAGGTGTTGAAGTGGTCTATTATGAATTACTTCCAACGCGGCTGTGTAGTTCTCATTACGCATCGATCTTTGACTGCCGTGGCTGTCACCTGGGCTCCCATAATTACTCTAACAGTAAGTATTAATGTGAAACATGAGCATGGCTGTCCCTGGAGTTGCCATCATCCCATGTGAGAGGGAGGCCTAGTGGTTTACAGACAGAGCCCCCCGCCACAGCTCAGTCAGACGGTCCACCCACAGCGACTCCTGAGGGGCACCTGTTCCCGTGGCTTCAGTGCTAGGTTGAGTCTGAACGTTTACAGGGCTCAGGATCAGTCACAAAGGACAGCCCGGCATTCCAGAAAGTGCAGAGATAAAGTGGGAGGCAGATTACAGGGCACTACCCAGAAGATCCCGGCCTGGGAAGGCCTGCCACGCATCTTCTTTGTCCCTCTTGCCTCCTCTAGATCCCTGCTCTACCCTGGAGATCACATCTGTCCACCCACCATCTTGGAAGGGAAGTCAAGGCAGGGTGAGGTCCTGGGGTGGCTTGGCAGGATGGTGCTGGCCCCATGACCCTGTATACCCGAGGCCCCCTACCTGCAGCTGCAGCCCCTCTCTGCCTCCTCGGGCCCGCCTGCCCAGCCCCAGCCCCTTGCCCCCCACTTTGCTTGTGAAAGACGGTGCCCTGCCTTGTGGGCACACTGCACTTCTACTCTGCTCAGGTAGCTTCACTGCACTGGGTGCCTAACCTCTGAGAGCCCCGGTTCCTTGCCAAGAATGCCTTTCTGGGAATCCCTGAACAGATGCAGAGACACAGAGTCCAGCTCTGTGCCCACCTTGTGTCTGGTCGAACACCAGGCAGAATAAGTATTCAGTGCAGGGTGGGGCTGGGACACCCTTGCCATGCACACTTCCTGGCAGGAGTGGCCAGGTGAGCCCCGGACCAGCAAGCCTGTGTGTGCTCAATCTGGGACCACCCATGCCGGCTGCCTGTGCTGAAGGACCCGCACATCACTGCCCTTCTAACGCTGGGAGAGGATGCTCTGGGACTGGGCTCCCAAGGCCTTGCAGAGGTGCAGGGTCATGGGTGTTGGCTGGGTCCTTCCTCTGTCCATCGGCTGGTCCTGCAGTTGACTAGCAGCTGGCCTACTGGTCTCCAGTCCCCTCATGTTTACATTAGCCGGATGGCTTCAGCCTTTGCGTTGCTCTGATGCATGAGGACAGGCTTGGCACAGGTCCATCACAGAGCAGAGCCTCAGGAAACTAATTGCCAAGGCCACGGCGGCTGCTGCAAACAGTGGACGGGGCCCTGGGCTGCCTCCTGCCACCCGCCCGCTGTCGTCTCTCCTGACCTGTGCAGGACACATGAGACCAGGACGCTGCAGCAGTTCCTGATGCTCCTGTGATGATGCTGGACAGTTGTGAGGAGTGCTGAGCCCGCAAGTATGGAAGGCCTGGCCAGGAAGGGCTTGGTTCCCATGAGCCTCTGCTCATAGCGTCTTTGACTTATTAAAAACATTTTAATAAAAATATTTTGGTACTGGGGACTGAACTCAGGGGCATTCTACCTCCGAGCTATACCCCCAGCTTTTTAAGTGTTTATTTATGTTGCTAAAGGTGGTCCTGAACCTGCAACCCTCCTGTCTCACCTCCCAAGCACTGGGATTACAGATGTGCAGCCAGCACCGTGCCCAGCTTCGGACACACCAATGCCTCCCTGCACTTCGGGGCACTAAGAAGCACGCCACTGGATGCTCGTGGTGGAGGAGCATCCCTGGACCACTCCTGCCAGGTAGTGTGCAAGGAAAGGTGTCCTGGCCTCCACCCAGCAAAACGCAGAAAGATGCACAATCCTTTGTGCTAAATAGACAGCGGGGAAGACGCTGGCCTACAGCAGCAGAGTTCAGACCTCAGCCGAGAACTGTCTGCAGCTAGGACTTTGTCCCCTCCCTGCACAAGCTCACTGGGGACCAGAAGCACCCAGCATCGACAGGGATGACGGACACATTTTGGCACACAGGCCTGTCCTCAAATGTGAAGTCATAAGTCACAAGGAGCGACTGTATCCACTGAGCACGTCTCTGAGTGTCTGTTAGCATTTCACATACCAGTGTCCTCGCCCGCCACTCAGGCTCCACCGTGAATCCAGCCCGGGTTCTCCATTCACAGGTGTCTGTGGACACCAGGCCTGGTCAGCTCTCTGCCTCCCTGGGGCCTTGCAAGGACGGAGGGCTGGGCCTGGGGCGAGACGGGAGCAGACCGAGGCCCTGCTTTCCCTACCTGTGCGTGGGTAGACCTGGTGGCCCCTCCCCTGGACCTCACCTGTCCTGGCCCTCATCGCTGTAAAAGCGCCTCACTCCACAGGAAGAGAGGGTGAGGGGCCCTATGCAGGCGCACACGCGGAGTGTGGAGCACACTGGCGTGAGGCAGGAGCAGCCGACTCCCGTCTCTGCTGGCTAAACGCACACGTGTTTCTCAGGCACTGATGTTCCCCGTGGACTCAGCACTACCTGGCCTAGAGTTCCCCCAGAGGGTGGGGACTGCCCTCTTCTGTGTCTCCCCACCTGTAGGCATGGGTCCCCCCAAGACGGCCCCTTCACCTCTCTCTGCACCCTCACAGCTCACCAGGAGCCCCATGTGTGGGGATTTCATTGACCTCTGCTTCTTGAAATAACATTTATAGCTGTTTAGATGCACCTCACAAATAAGGCTTCTGATGTGGAAAATGTTTTCGTGTTATTTATTGCCATTTCTAGGAGGAAAGTCTGAATTTAGATCCAAGCCATCAATATTGTTTAGTATTTACAGTCCTGCATATTAATACAGCATTCAGAGTTACCTTCTCCATCCACTGCCCGCTTTTGGCACCGGCGATGCAGTCTCCGTTTCTGGTGGGCTCGCAGTCCCGGCGGTGGGTCTGAGCTCTGGTGGGCTCGCAGTCCCGGCAGTGGGGTCTGAGCTTCAGCTGTTTTGCTGCACCTCACAGGCAGCAGGAGTTGTGCGCAGGCCGTAGCAAGACGCCACCTCAGCAGAACGAGAGCTGTTGGAAAACGAACCCGCTCCTGAGCAGCGAAGCCAAGCCAGGGCTGGGGCAGCCGTGGTGGACGGTGACATCCAGCCTGCACTGCCACGGTGTTCCCGGTGGCGTCTCACTCCGTGCTCTTCCTTGCTGGGCGGCCAGAAGAGAGGCGAAGCTGATGCCTCCCTGGCCCAGTGAGCCCCCCAAATGCATGTCTGGCAGATGAGAGGCAACCACCATTAGAAAGCCCCAGTCTCCACGCCCGGTGGGTTTGGGGGTCTCCAACCCCCAAGGCCTCAGCAGTGGAATGTTGGACAAAATGCCCAGAACAGTTATTTTCTAAGGTCTTGGGCTCCCTGGATGGCTGGCTCTGGTCTTTGGGTGTCCACGCCCTGTCCCTCTGTCTGTCTCCTGTGGTTGTCCGCGTCTGCCCGGGTGTGCCGGTGTCCCTACAGCTCCCCAGAGGTGCGCCTGCAGAGGGCTCCGCATCAGGACCCTGGCCTCGGCGCCGTGGCGGCTCCTTCTCCCGCTCCTGCAGTGGACGGCGTCTGTGGCCCTTCACCTCCTCTCCCTAGGTCTGAATCTGGAGTGTGAAGTATGCGGCATGACTGTCCCCTTCTCCTGGGGTCAGCATGGAGAGGTGACGGATTCCCGGGAGGGTATTTGGTTGACTTCCTCTGGCTGCTCAGCTGCCTTGAGTGGCTGCGGGAGCACATGGACAGTGTTCACCCCGAGTCAAAGTTTTGAGCCACTAAGCCAGACTCTGCCCTATGCATCCCCAAAGGGTCTGGAATGAGGAGTTTTCTGCCTCCTGAAGTGACCAGGCTGCTGTAACGGCCTGAGAGCTGTAAGTAGTCAAATTAGGAGGAACGCTTGGATTTATTTATTTATTTATTTATTTATTTTTGGTGGTACCGGGGATGGAACCCTTCTACCTCTGGGCTACACTCCCAGACATATTTTATATTTTATTTGGAAACAGGGTCTTTTAGGCCAGCAAGGCTGGTTTCAAACCTGCGCAATCCTCCTGTCTTCGCCTCCCAAGGGCGGGGACTACAAGCCTGTGCCACCACGCCCAGTGAGTGCTTGGATTTAAATGAGAGATTTTTCGTGCTGGGGTCTTAAAGCTTGCTCACCAGGTGGCCTGTGTCTTTCTGTCCTGGTGAAGGGGCTCATTCGCTTCCTCCGTGGACTGGGTACTGCGGTCTTTTTATCTACAAACTGAAAGTGTCTGAAGAGTATTGGAGGCCAATTTCCTGGTCGATCTTCAGTGAAGTCGTTTCAAGGTCATGGGCAGCAGACTGGAGGACAGCTTTCAGTCCTGACCGGATGATTTGGAGAAGGCAGGAGACTTTCTGGAAGCTGAATCTAGGCCACTCAAGAGAGGGTGCTGGGCCTGGTGTAAGGATTTTTAAAAATTGATCTTTGGTAAGAAGGCAGCACATTAGTCAACATGGCAAGCAGGACCTGGCTGCAGTTTCCTTCCTACTGGACATTTCCTTCCTTCACTTTGCATGGTCTTGGGGAGTTGGCTGGGCAGAGGTTTCTCTGTCCGGTAGGAGGGGTCGGGAGCCATGCCTACCCCTGAGGTTCATGGTGCAGTGATTCTGAAATCTGCAGGAGAGGGGCCACATTGAGTGTGCGCTGTTTGAGGGGCTTTCCACCCTGTGTCCCCGCTCAGACTCAGGGCTGGTGTGTCACGTCCATAGGAGCGGGGCACCTGCTCCAGCTCTCCGGCCTGTGTGATGTGTCTGAGCAGGCCCAGCCCAAGCCTCGGTGCATCAGCCTCCAGCAGGCACCTCTGAGACATCTGCAGCATGTGTGTGGCTGTGTGCTCCCGGTCACAGCCCTCCCTGCCAGGGTGTCCCTCCACAGGGCGGGAAGGGAGACTCCTGAGAACATGGAGGAGGCTCTGGAGTCCACCACCAGCTGCAGCCATACACAGTCACCTACCAGGTCTTCTTGGAAACTCACCAGCCAGCTGCACAGTGGCTGAGTAGTTCAAGCTACTCAAGACAGACCCTGACTGCAAGTGAGCATTGGTCTTTTACTAAAACTTCAGCATCAGGGTGACTCGTGCTGAGCTCTTTCTTCTGGCATTCAATGACATGTTCACTAAAACGCAGTCGACTTTAAATATTATTACTTTATCAGTGCAGGAAAAGGCCCCTGCGCTCTGTAGATGGCAAGAGTATACACTGCTCTCCCTCTGTACCAAGCTGGCTGGGTTAGAAAGACCGCCTCACCCACAGCACCACTCAGAGAGGGGAATGGACTCGCCACTGCCCGAGCCTGCCGACGTCTCGGCAGACGCGTTTGACAGGGATTTAGAGAATCATTAACAGGTGGATCGATATGGAGAGTGATGCAGTGTATGGAAATTATCTGGGACTGAACTGTCCAGACTCGCAAGTGATCAGCAAACACGGCAGTGGTCTGGGAGCTTTAGAGTTTGCAGAGTGAGTGGAGCCGTGAGGTGGCCCTACGCCTGAGTCTGAGCCCATGTGACTTCAGAGGATCCACTCGGAAATCAGTGCCCCATGATACGCTGTCCGGCAGGAGGATGGAGGTGGTGCTGGGGACAACCAGGGCCTCTGAGGAGCCGGCGCCAGCATGGCCCAGCCGCTGGCTTCCTTGCCCGCACGTGGCTCTGACCTGAGGGATCGTGACCCTGGGGCCTTTGGTTCTGGGTCCTTTCCGAGGCTCTGGGCTCCTCTGTTACTTTTTCTGTTGGCCCTCCCTCCTGACTTATCTGAAATTCGGGGGGATATGGCAAGTTCTGAAGTCAGAAAGCAGCATTCTCAGTTTTCTAAGTCCTGGGTTCCAGTCTGCGTTTACAGTTAGCTGCTGCTCACAGGGGTGAAGATGTGAGTCCCCACTGGGCCGTCCTCACAGTCAGGACCCTGTGAACTTATGGTCCCGTGGCCCACTGGGGCTATCATCCTCTGTGCCCCTCAGAGTTCTCCAGGGAAATAGACCTGTACATGTTCCCTCCCCTGAACACATACACAGGGAGAGTTTTGCTACGAGGAGCTGGCTTATAGGATCACAGAGGCCAGCAAGGCCCAGGAGACCCAGGGTGGGCTTAGAGAGCCAGGGAGCCTGGTGGTGAGCTCCGGTCTCAAGGACAGCAGCCCAGTCCCAGCCTAGGGCCAGTCAGGCAGGGAGGAGCCTCTGTCAACAGGAGAGGATCAATCTTTCTGCCTCTGCAGGCCCTCAACTGTTTGGAGGAGGTCCACACACACTGCAGAGGGCCATCTGCTTGGCCCATGTCACTCTTGTGTAGAATCTTCACACAGACACTCCCAGAGTCATGTTAGAACATATGACTGTGCACCTGTCATGCCAGCACAGAGATTCTCCACCCCACCCAGTGAACGATTGATCTAGCCGGTCACCACCGATCCAGCCGGTCGCCACCCATCCAGCCGGTCACCATCGATCCAGCCGGTCACCACCGATCCAGCCAGTCACCACCGATCTAGCCAGTCACCGCCAATTCAGCCAATCACCATCGATCCAGCCAGTCACCATCGATCCAGGCATTTGCCATTGATAAAGCAGTCACCATGGATCCAGACAATCACCATTGGAACCCCCATCGCTTCTCTATTGTACAGCCTCTCACTGAGACTCTCTGGTCCTGTCCACCAGCTCCTTCAACTGCATGCTTGGTTCTGATCTCCAGAACCGAGCACGCCAAGCCTGTGCTAAGGGACACCTTTTTCTGGAATCACATTCTGTCCCCTGCTCTCATCGCCCGCCTCTCATCAGCTTTAGGAAGGTCACATAGCCAGGCTGGTAAACCATACTCTGGTCTGCCCCTTGCAGAAGAGCCACCCCCAGACAGCGCTGTGCTCAGGATCGCGGCTGCTCTCAAACCCTTTCCCCGCGAGTCCATGGTCCTGAGGGGTTTCTCTATCCTGGCGACGTGTAGCCCGTGGTCCTGAGGGTTCCTCTATCCTGGCAACGTGCAGCCCGTGGTCCTGAGGGGTTCCTCTATCCTGGCGACGTGTAGCCCGTGGCCCTGAGGGTTCCTCTATCCTGGTGACGTGTAGCCCGTGGTCCTGAGGGTTCCTCTATCCTGGCAACGTGCAGCCCGTGGTCCTGAGGGGTTCCTCTATCCTGGCGACGTGTAGCCCGTGGTCCTGAGGGTTCCTCTATCCTGGCGACGTGTAGCCCATGGTCCTGAGGGTTCCTCTATCCTGGCGACGTGTACAGATCCTCGGGCGCAGGGGACACAATGGGTCAGAAACATGATCTTTCAGTGTAGCCTGGAGATGGAAGCAACTTTGCTCTATGTCTGAGTTAGAGTTTGTGTACGGGGATTACAGATTTTTAAATCAGTTTATTGTTAGTGTGAGCAGATTTGGAGCCTGGCCGGGGAGATGCTGAAGGACACTGGGAGGAGCATGCACGTTGGCCTTGTGGTCTGCTTCTCGCCTCTGCAGTTGTATTTCACCTGGATGCTTGTTGTTCTTCAGTACTGATAAAGGACAATGCTTTCTATGATGAATTTTTAACAGTTTGCATTTTTTGCAGATACTATGGATAATGCAATACCTGGAAAGCCATAATTGACCTGAGGGATTACTGTACAAAGCGTGGACCGCAGCTACCTTCTTGAGAGTCTCGCCTTACAGAGAGGTGGGCGTCACAAGGGGTGTGCAGCTATTACACCCACTCTCTGGAGTGAGGGAAGTACTCACTGCCCTCCCTCGACTAAGGCACAGGCAGGACAAGCAATCAAAACATTAATGGCGGACTTCCGGGAAGATGGCGACCGAGAAAAGCGGGGCTTAAGAGCCCCGCTAACAACAAATCTCCATTACCACAAAATCAGTGCCTTTCATAGCCAGAAAACACCATCACCAGTAAAACAAAAAATCACCAGGCTCCAGAGAGAAGGCGGACTGAGAACAGAGCCACAGAGGAGATACACCGGCCTCACGCCTGAGGCCGCGGCAGACGCAGCAGCAGCGCCATACTGCCGGCGGCAGCGGCGAATTCACGGGACGGCTACAGCAAGCCGAGGTGAGCCACTGCGGAACAGCCAGGCGGGATTTCTCCGCGCAGAGAGCATCTAAAGCTCCCAGTGGCCGAGTGGAGCTTTAGAGTGGAAATCAAAACCAAGAAGAAAAACACCAGCCCCACAGCCGAGGGCGTAGCAGCGGCGCCATATTGCCACCGGCGGCAGCAGCACCGAATTCAGTGAGGCCAGTACAGCTATATCTGCGTACTCAAGAACAGTGAGTCAAATTGCATTCCCCAGAGGAGAAATCCCAGTACTGTACTCCCTGGGACTTGACCCAGTGGGGGAGGGGCGGTGGCAGAGATATCACACCATAGGAGAACGTGCAACCTGGCACCCCCCACAGTCTAAAGCAGCCTCTATTGACTCTCTGGGTCAGAGACTCTGTACTACAATCCAGTAAAGGAGTAGTGGGGTCTGAGATGCTACAGACTCGAGATCCAGAACACCTTAAGTGAAGTCATAGTGACCCAAGGGAAGAACCCAGAGAAGGCACAAACTTCCTAAATCATGGGAAAGAGGAATAATACTGGAGCAATAAATGCCCACAACCCCACAACATCAGAACCCGATAAAACAGAAAATCAGAGATTTCTAGAAGATCAAATCAGGAAAATAACTGTAGAAATAATAGAGGTGCTTCGAAAAGAACTCAGAGAGAGCCAAAAAGAGATAAAGGATGCAATTAATGAAGTAAAGGCCTCAATTCAAAGCACAAACAACCGATTAGAACACATGGAGAACAGAATCTCGCTCTTAGAAGATGAGCAATCCAAAAATGAACGCATAGTTTCTAATCTAGAAAAAAATATCCGACAGCAGGAATCTGATATTGAAGAAATATGGGCCCATTTTAAGAGAGCTAACCTAAGAATAATTGGAATAGAGGAGGGAAAAGAAAGTGAAACCAAAGGGATCAACAATCTCTTCAAGGAAGTAATAGCAGAAAATTTTCCAGACATAGAGCAAGAGGTCGATACACAGGTCCAGGAAACTTATAGAACTCCCTTTAGGATCCCCACGCCACATAATTGTCAAAATGACCAATGTGGAAGCCTAGAAGAGAATCTTAAAGGCAACAAAAGCAAAGGGCCAAGTGACATTCATAGGCAAACCAATTAGAATCACTCCAGACTTCCCAAACCAAGTTATGAGAGCCAGAAGGGCTTGGAGTAACATATTCCAAACTCTGAAAGAAAACAACTTCCAGCCAAAAATTTCCTACCCAGCAAAACTTTCTATCAAATTAGATGGAGAAATAAGAAGCTTCCATGACAAACAGAAACTGAAGGAATTTATGTCTTCAAAACCAGCGCTAGAGAAAATACTCAAAGAGATTAACTACAAAGAAGAAATAGGTAACACACACCAGAACCAGAGAAATAAGATTTTCCATCCAACAGACAACTAAGATTGGTTATCTGTGGAGATTCATTATTTATGTTAGTCTTTTACCTATCTCTAAAGGGTATTGTTTGCCTTTATTGTTAATTTTTAGGATTTCTAGTTGGAATATTAATATACCTTCAGATATAGCACTTGGAAATATTTTATCCCATTCTATTAGTAACTGTTAACTCTGTTTACATTGTCTTTGGATATACAATATTTATTTTTTATTTTTTAGGGAGTTTGTATACTCTTATGTTGCCTGTGCCATTGAAATCATATCCAAGAAATCACTGCCAATTTCAATGTTGTGAGGTTTTATGACCCAGATTTTCTCCTAAAAGTTTATAGTCTTAAGATTTATATTTAGGTCTATTATCTATTTTGAGTTAATATTTGTATATGGGATTAGGTAAGGGTCCAATTTTATTCTTTTCCATGTAATTATTATTTTTTAACAATATTTAGTTAAAAGATTAATATTTCCACCACCAAATGTTCGTGGAAACCTTGTCAAAAATAACTTGACAATATAGGGAAGAATTTAGCTCTAGGCTTTTATTTAACTCCAATGGTTTATATATCTGCCTTCAGAATAGTACTACACTGTTTCAATTATTGTAGCTTTATATGGTTTGAAATCAGAAAATATATATCTTCTAGCTTTGTTCTTTTTCAAGATCGTTTTGGGTATCTAGAGTTCATATTCCACATTAGGATAGATTTTTTTCTGAAAAATAAATATATAAATATATGATAGTTTCACCTAAAAAATAGAAAAAAATATTCTCTGGTAAGAAACAAAGCAAAAAGAAATATTGAAATGTTATCTTTAAGTCATCAAAAGCTTGGTATCAGACAAATGAAACTGTTATGTGAGAATATCATTTTTAATTTTAGATAAATAGCCATAATACTAGATGTCAACTACTAAGCCAAGCATGGGAGGGAGGGATAGGGTGAGAATGGGGTGGGGATTGGGTGGGGGCTGACTGGGAAAAGTGCGCATGTATGTCTACAAAAGTATGTATCCTACTATGATGTATGAATACAGTGCACCAATAAAAAAATATATATATATAAAAAAACATTAATGGCTATTGCCAGTTTGAGGTCTCCCGGGAGTGAAGACACCAGGGTCCTGGGTTGTGCCTGGACCCTAGAGGAGGGAGCACATTCTGTGCTTTCTGGGGAGCTGCGGGAGTCCACAAGTCCTTGCTTCCTGCAGCAAGCCCCTGGCTTGGCAGCCACCGAGCAGTTGCCTGTGAAGACCTGTGATCCATGGGGAGCCACATGGCCCTGGAGGGAGGGTGCAGTGTTGCCAGAGTTCTGCCTGGAGACAGGGCGAGTCTTCGGGAAGGGGGATGGAGCGCCTTTGTCCTAGGACAGTACCAGAGCAGGTGATTAAGAGCATGGGCATCAGAGCCCACATCTGTTACATGCCCGCAGTGTTCCCTGGGCTGCCTACTTCCTCACTCATAGCCTCTGCCTACCCTGCTGGGAAGTGGGGTAACAACCATTCCTAGCTCCCAGATTCTTGATCCAGTGCAGTGATGCCCAAGAAGGGCTGGGCGCAGTCAACTGTGATGACCTGGACGCCTTGTTTACTCATCACCCTGGCCCACGTGGTGCGGTGTGTGACTGCAGATGCCAAGGTCAGACTCCACAGCTCTCGTGGAGAGGGTGGCTAGGACTGAACTTGGAGGCCATCTGGATAAAATCTTTCCTGTGAAAATCATCAAGAAATAAGGAGACTAGGTACTGGGAATGTGAGCTGCCATTTATGGGGCCTCTTTACCATGAGATCAGCAGAAACACACGTCATGAATTAGGCATTCTGCACATTATAGAATGCTTTCTGTGTGAAGGTGGAAACTGCATCTTTTGTTTATAATTTTAGCTACATATCTTGGGTAACTTTTAGGGATTTTAAACTTGTCCATTCAAAAAATAAGCATAAAAAATCAGCATAAAGGTTGAGTCCAGAGAGCCCTCCCTCCCTGCTGTCTGGGTGTGAGAGGCGCACTTGGCTTCCCCACTCTGACCTTAGCACACGCTGCCAGAACTCAGAGTCCAGCGCATGCACAGCAGAGTTGTGCGGTTGAGGGGCTGAAAAGTGTAAAGCACGTTGCTGGTCCTTTTTAAATTATTCAACGCATGTGATAAATGCATCAAACTTACAAATAGCAGCTGTCGTTGCAGAGCCACCCAAGTGCGTGGCCGGCGCACGTGCAGAAGCAAATGAGCCTGTGTCCTACCAAGTCCTGACCAGGCCGAGTGGCAGGGCACTGCCGGCCCCTGAAGCTCCAGCAGTCATGGGGCCTCCTTAGCCAGGAACCCTCTGAAAGTCCCATTTCTGCTCCAAGGTTGACTTTCTCCCCCTGGGAGGCCACAGCAACGTCACCTGCCAGGCTGCCCTTGGCTTGGGTTCAAGCTGGTTCCCTTTAAGTGTTGCTGCTAATGAGCTTACAGGCTCACCTGGCCCCTAGTGGCCCCATGCTCCTGTGGGTCATCCCCTCCTCCCTGCGGTCAGTGGGCACGCCAGGACTCCATTCTCAAGGTCTCCCACTGTCAGTTGTGCAGGGAGGATCATCCGCAGCATAGATAACAAGACCCTCTTAAGTGTGCATGCTAATTGAGGGGGAGTTCACTGTGCTGGTGATTAGGGATGTGACCAGTTGGCCCTCGTCCCCTTCAGAGACTCTGCAGATGTCCATTTGTCCTGTGGATTTGTTGTATTATTCTGGAAGATGAAGATGAGCAATCTTTAATAAATTAGACCAAGCTCAGGTTTGAAGTTTTTCTCACAGCAGCCTCTGCAGCCTCTTTAATTTCAAGAGGATGCCCTCCTTTTAAACAAGGACCACTGTCTTGGTGGGAGTGAGATGGGGAGAAGCCACAGGAGTGGAGGGTTCATCCCAAATGCTGTGTGCAGGCTCTTACGCATTTGTGAGCGCTCATGTGATATGGCAAGGTGGTAGAACCCATTCAAGTAGAAAGAGAACTTGAAAAGAAAAGCCCAGCAGACATAGAATTCAAGCAAATGGAGGGGCACAGCTTAATTTTACATTTTGTCAATTATTTACTAGGCCTAAAACAATTGTTGATTGTCAGAAATGCAAGAAATTCACTCTTGACTTCAAAAATTTCAGCCCGGTATTTGTGAGTTCAATTTTGTATATGACTTGGAACAAGGACAAATGGTTCTGAAGTGCTGACTTCCTGCCCATTGGGCGTAGAGATGGAGCATCCTTGGACCTAGCCTCAGGCCCAAGGTAAGCCTGGCTCTCATCAAACCTCCTTGCTTAGCTTGCAAAGACTTCCAGGTGGGGGCTAGAGTACGGCAGGATGCTACTGTTGGCCAAGTGGACAATTTGATGAGTATGCAACATGATTGTCTTCACATGGAACCCTGAGTTTTATATATGCAACGTTTTTAATATAGAATGGGCCCTGAAAAAGCTCATGTACTGGCAAAGCAAAAGTGTTCAGAGGTGAAATAATCAAATCAATAATCTCATCAGTGGACAAATCTACTAAGGGAATAATCGTTTAACTGGATTTGCTGGGTGGTTACCTAGAAAACTGGGGCCTGACTACAGGAGGCAGGCCAGGTGTGTGGCCTGGGGACTGCATCTGCCCCGGTCGCTTCCTCCTGCTCTCTAGACTCCAGCCACCGCTGAGTTGAGCTCAGCTCCCCTCTGCCACTTGGTGCCCCCCTGATGTCTGCCTTGGAGTTGGCCAGCAATGGATGCACCTCTGAAGCTGTGAACCAGATGAGCTTTTCTTCCTTTGTGGTGTTCGGGTCACAGATATTTTGGTCAAAGCAATGGAAAAGCAGACTAAAAGAGTATACATATGGAGGTAGCTTGTTAGTGACGCCATCAGAAGAGAACCACGTTAGTCAGCCTGTACTGTCTCTGAATGGATAGCTAATTTCCTATTGTGAACACGTAATCTGAAATCATTCCCTTATTCTTTACAACATTATTTCTTTTCATGTTAGAAATATTTGGGGGATTGTGTCCTTGTCGCTTTTCTTTCCAAACCACAAAGTTTGTGTAGTGGACTAAAAATGAAAAAAATGTTACAAGTTTAGAGCAAGAGGTCCTTCCTTTTTGAGTGTGTTTTTTCCTTTTGTCCCAATGGGAAACCTAAATCTGTTTTAATAGTACAGACACACAGACAAAAAGTCATTTTGTATTTGCCAAGTGTGGTGTCTTCCTTTGTTTATTTGCTATTAAACTATTTGAAAAAAAAGAAGAGAAACATTTGGGGCTGCAGAGAGAATGGGTGCTTCTTGCGGGGTATGACTGAGGGTGGGAAGGTGCCAGCCTTTCAGGACCACCTCGGTACAGCCCGATGACATGGTGTGTGTTATGTGGGTTGGGCCAGCTTCCAGCCAAATGGACCCTACTGAGCCATTTTTTATTAATACTACTGTTGAGGTTCCCCAGTGAATTCTGGATATCACAGAAGTTTCTCCACCCACCTACCTTCTCATCTACCTACTTATCTCTCCATCATTTAAACATCCACCCATATATCCATCCAAGCCTTCAGCTACATCCATCTATCCTTCATTGATTGATTGGTCCATTTATATATCCATCCACCCATCCATCTATCCTTCTACCACCAACCTATCCATACACCTGACCAGTTATCCATATACCCATCTATCTATTCCATCCATCTACCTATCCATTCATCCCTCCTCCATCCACCCACTCCTCATCTATCCATCTTCCACTGATTGACTGATCCAATTATACATCTCTCCATCTACCCATCAACCTATCCATTCACCTGACCGTCCATCTATCTACTCCATCTGCCCGCCCACCTATTTATCCATACTTCTTCTATCCACCCACTTCTCATCTATCATCCTTCCATTAGTTTATTTAAACATATTCTTGTAAGAACCTCTATTGACCAGGTCTTGTGTCACCAGCCAAGTCTACAATAATGAGTAATATACATGGACTTTGAACTCCAGAGCCTACCATGTGGTGAGACATGCTAGGGTTGGTTGACAAATGTGCCTTCCCAAGTTGTCTACATCCTAATGCACAGGACCTGTGAATCTGCTACCTTACTTGGAAAAAGGTGAAGATATGATTAAGCTCAAGATCTTGACTTGAGGAGATGGTCTTGGATTATCTTGGTGAGCATATTGTAATCACAAGGGTTCTTAGAAGAAGAAAGGGTCAGGGAGGTAAAGTGACAGTTTGAGAGGTCAGACTCAGAGAGAGATTGGCAGAGGATGCATGGCTGGCTTTGAAACTGGAAGCCACGGAATGAATGCAGGCAGCCTTAGCATCTGGAAAAGGCAAGGAATCAATCACCCAGATCTTACAGAGGGCATGCAGTCCTGCTCATGCTTTGGCCCCATGAACTGATTTTGGATTTCTGAATTTTAGAACTGCAAGGGGATAATTTGTGCTGTTTAAGCCACCGAGCTCATAGTAGTGTATTGTAGCATCCACAGGAATCAATACGCAGTGAGTGGTGTGGGACATGACTGGACTGCTCAGCTTCCTTCGGATGTCATGGTGATTCTTCCCTAGAATGGAGTAGATGAGGTGTCAGGAAGACATCTAGAAGGAAACAGCACCTGAGCTGAGGGTTTGACAGTGGAGCATGGGGTGAGGTCAGAGGTGACAAGTACAGGGAGCAGTAAGGACAAAAGCCAGAGGTCAGAGCAAGCATGTCCCTCTTGAGTTCAGAAGCATCTTAGGGTTCCAGGGTTATGGAGGGCCAGGCAGGCCAGGAAGTAGAGGGAAAGAGGAGGTCAAGGTCTGAGGCTGCAGAAAAGGGAAGGACAGGCCTGCAGGGACATGGAGACCTGGAGTGTTTACACTGGACCAAACATCACTTCAAGTTTGTGTTTGTATTTTTAAAAAGGGATCTCTTTGGCCAGGTATGGTAGCACATGGCTATAATTCTGATACTTGAGAAGCTGAGACAGGAGGATCACAGGTTCAAGGCTGGTCTCAGCAACTTAGAAAGACCTTGTTTCAAAATAAAAAAATGAGCTGAGGATATAGTTTGGAGGTAGAATGCCCCTGGGTTCAATTCCCAGTGCCAATAAATAAATACATAAATAAATAAACAAACAAACAATGAAAATAAATAAAAGGGATCACTTTGGCTTTAGAACCAGGAGCACTGGATCAGAAATGCCCCCCAAAACTTCAAGACATGTAAACATTCCCCTGGATAAGGCATCTCCACACCTCCACATGGAGACCTTGCACATTTCAGGGTCATTTGCAGCAAGAAGGAAGATGGCCAAGGGACAATCTAAAAATCTAACAGATGGCTGGCTCTTTACTGCTCTCATTCAGACAAAAAAATCAACTTCTCTGTGCAACACTGAGTTATTAATCATCAATTTCAAAGCAGCGAATCCCCTTTGTAAAATATCGAAAGGCTATCCATGTTTTCTGCTGTCTCAGGTCCTCCTCTCCTGCCAGCACCAACTTCCCCGCCCACCTGGACCCTGGCCACGCCTTGTCCTGGCAGGGGGCCTGCTGACTTCCCTGGCAGGAATGAGTTCTGTTTGCAAGAAAGAGCAGAGCATGAAGCTTAAAACCAGGGCTCAATGGTGGACACATGGGCGGAATCATTGGATATTCAGATAAAAAGCAGACCAGAGCTGTTCCTCCCAGTATTGCTCTTGGCGATGGCAAAGCAGCCTGGGTCGAATATTCATGCTTTTTTTTTTCTCTTCTCTTCTTTTCTTTCCTTTCCTTTTCTTTTCTTCTCTTCTCTTCTCTTCTCTTCTCTTTTCTTTTCTCTTTTCTCCTCTCCTCTCCTCTCTTCTCTTTTTTCTTTGCTTTGCTTTCCTTTTCTTTTTTTCTCTTGTGGTACAGGGGATTGAACCTGGAGGTGTTCTACCTCCAAGCTACACTCCCTGCCCTTTTTATTTTATTTTGTTTATTTTTGTTTTGAAACAGGGTCTGACTCCATTGCTGCTGATGGCCTCAAATCTGCGATCTTCCTGTCTCAGCCTCCCAAGTACTGGGATTATAGGCATGCATCACCATGCCCACACTCAGTTGGGGGATTTATTCTTGAGCCAGAGAAAGGCTGAGGCCATTGCACATGGAGCCAGCTGTCTGCCCAAATGCTGGCCTCGTGCAGTGACAGGCTTTGATGTCATTGCAACCATCTCAGACTCACACCTTGGCTTGGCATGGTCTATGAAGTAGGACAAACATGAGGGCTTGACAACTTGAATGCTAGTGGCAGCGCAGAGTGAGCAAGGATGCACACGGACGCAAGCACAGAGACTTTCTGTGTGCACGCGGGAGGCCCTGGGACCCTTCCCAAGCACTGCACTCTAGATCACCAGAATGTGGCAAAGACACCTGCAAAGTCAACGCCATGTGTTGCTCTGAGAAGTTCAGAAGCATCCATGGCTGCACTGGAGATGCATGCAAGGTGTCTCAGTGGCCGGCCTTGGTTAGCACACAGTTCTGGCCTCGGGATGCTGGCCCTGAACAGGCAGAGGGCCCGCAGGAGAGGGCTGGTCCTGCTCCAGACAACACGGGCCTTCCAGTGTCATTGCCCAGAGACACTCAACGCCCTGCCAGCTTTCGAAGTGCTGTGCTCAGCAAGCTGCCCAGGGCACATCGACTGCATTAGCAATTAGCATCAACCACTTCTATAAACTTTTTTTAATCACTCAATGTAGTTATGAATAATACTGGCTCAATCAGACTTATTGTCTATAATTTGCTGGTGTATTGCTTTATTGCAGAAAAAAAAAATCCATCGGGCCTCAGATCTTGACTTCCTAGAAATGAACTCTGAGGAACAATGGGCAATTTGCAGGGAGGGCTATTATTGAAGAGACTGCAAAACTCATTTTAGTGAATATCTTGAGATTTAAAGAGTCTTACACGGCTTTATGCTACCTTAAAGTGTGCGCATGCCTATAAGTGTTATTGCCTCAAATCCTTGGGTGGTGATATTCATGTCTCTGCCTGTTGAGGCACAGACGCTGCAAGATCTGAATCGTGGAGATGGTTGTGGGGGAGATAACGGCCGTATTTCACCTCATGAAAGGAGCTAAGTGGCAAGCCTGCTATAGACACAGGGGTGAGCCCAGGAGCACAAGGGTGGGATTGGCGTTGGCTCCTCTGCTAGAAATATGGCTCCAAGTTCAAATCGATGGATACCGTCACTTGCTCCATGCAGTTTATTAGGATGCAAGAAGATCGACAAGGCTGATGGTTATTATTTATGAAGGTCTTTCCCAAAAAAAGCCGAGTCAGCAGACGTGGTTGAGCTGATAGCCCCTGAGCCTGGTGCAGGCTGAACACTCCCCTTGCAAGAAGCAAGCCCAAATAACGATGTGTTGTGTGGACCAAACTTTAGCGTGTGATTTCCTTACCGAGGAAGCTCTCCTGGATGCTAAGACTTTGGAAATGTGGCTGGGAGATGGTCCGCGATTCCTCCAATCTGGATGAGAAGACAGGACCTCAACTTGCTCCATGATGCCTTTGCTGCTTTCAGGGGAGTGGAATCCCAGGAGCCCTGAGTGGTGGCTGTGGGCATCAGAATATGCTTTGAGTTTTTACAACTGAATGGTCACCCTATGACTTTAGTGGCTGGAGCAGTTCACTGTCTATTGGTATAACATTCCTGAAGGCAGTTCAAGGGTGGTAGGAATTTAATATCAACTGCAAAATACGAATGCCTAGGTTGGTCCCAAATATTAGAGTTTATGGGGAGCCTCCATACCCACCACCTGGGTCAGTCCTCACAGCGTGGAGGCCAGGATGAATGTCTTTACGCTCCAGGGAAGACGCCTCGGTTACTTCCTCAAGGGCACAGAGCGCTCAGCTCCGGAGCCAAAGCAGGAGCCGGCATGCAGCACTGAGACACACCTGCTCGGGTAGTTACCACCAGCACACACACCTGGAGGCCAGAGGAGCCAGTTTAAGAAAAAGCCAGTGGACAGGAGCCTGGGCGGGAAGACTGGACTGAATTCTATTCTGATGATGCTATGCACCCAGGCTGACCCCCAGAGGCGCGTGGCAGGCTCGGAGGCGGGGAGCAGGTGGAGGACTTGGGGTACCGGCTGGGGAGGGACCTGGGCATTCCATTCTTTCCTTGAGACACTGCATGGACGGCAGTCTGAGCTCCAGGACCCTGGACCCCGTTAGCTGGTGCTTCCTGAACACCCGCGGTGTGGCGCTGGGACCTGCTGCTCTCCGCTCTGCTAGCACCGACTCACTCACGCTGGGGGATGCAGTCCAGAAGGGCCTGGGGCAGAGAGATGCCCACTGTCATGGACAGTGGGTGAGCAAGGCTGCTCAGCCGTCAGGAGTGCTGATCTGCAGGCGCGTTCTCTACAAGGAAGGCCCTGTATCCAGCACATACAGTGGGGTCTGGCCATGCAGACCCCCAGAGGGCCTCGAGGCACTTGATCAAGGTGCCCTGCTTTCTAATCACCCCAGGGCAGTCCAGGCTCTGCAGCGATGCCATTGATGGGAGCAAGTTGGGGGGCACACCAGGGGATAGGGTGCCCCTGCCAGGACAGACACCTGCTTCCCCGTGACTCAAGAATGGGCCAGAACAAAACACAAGGAGAATCACATCATCCAAAGACAGCCCCTCAAGCCAGCCCACACCACACAGGTGCAGGAGACAACGTGATGAGCCAAGTCTGGATTCAGCTTTAGCGCAACAAAAATACGCAGGCATGTTCTCCTAAAGCAGCCACACTCAGATCAAAGTAAAGAGGAAGGGCTGCGATCCCGCTGAGGGCCAACAGTCCCACCACTGACCACCAACCGGCCCAGGACCTGCAGGTCTCCTGGTGGTGCAGCGGCCGTGCTCAGCATGTGCCAGCGAGAACCGGTGTGTGCGGGGGCTATCTTCCTACGTGAAGGACACCTTTTGTTGGGGATCCTTCTACATGCCCCGGGTATGTGGCACAGTGTTAGGATAATTAAAGCACAAATCACTTAAATTATGTAATTAATCACATCCAGCTCGTCATTCCTAATTGATCCCCGTCTGCTGCCTGTGCACCTGGAGACCTTGGTGACACCCGGGACAGGAAGCAGGTGGCTCTGCCTGCTGTCTCCTTGCCTTTGGAAGCCAATCCGTTAATGCCATTTGGCTGCGGGCTCCAGTGGAGATGGGCCTGGGCAGTGCAGGGCCCATACGGACTGATGAATCACAGATGTGGCCTGGAGACCAAGCCATCTCAAAGCCCAACCCAGATGTGGTCCAGAGGACTTTGGCGGCTCCGAGGACCCGGACTCACATCCAGCTCGGTGTGCACACATCGGGTGTCTACCCTCCAGCCCACCTTCTCCAAATGAGTCCTGCATCTTTTGAGGGAGGCTAGGAGATGCAAAGAAAGGTAGGAACAACATTGGAGACGGTGTGGTCTGCTTGGGTGCTCTCTGCGGGCAGAGCTGGAGCGTGCCGTGGTGCTCCTCCAGGAAGAGGCGCACGGTGCACGTCATGGCCCTTCTGCCTGTTCAAGCGTCCAGCAGGCCGGAACTGATGTCCACACAGGAAGCCGCCCACGGACGCTGGGCGCATCTGTCCTCATCACTGCCCACACTTGGGAGCACTGGGTGTCCTTCAGCAGCTGAGTGGATACTTCAGCTGTGGCCCATCCAGGCAGTGGAATGTTCCCAGCGCTACAGGATAGGCACTAGTCAGCCGTGCAGAGGCAAGGAGGAACCTTAGCACATGTCGCTAAGCGAGGGAAGCCAAGCTGAGGAAGGCCGAGATGTGGTTCCAACCACAGGCATTCTGGAAAGGGGGAATGTATGGAGACTGTAAGAGGTCAGAGGCTGCCTGAGGTGGGGGAGGCAGCGATGGAGAGTTGAGCTGGAGGTTGTGAGGTCCTGAAAGGACTCTGAAATGCTGTCCTGTGTTTTTGTGAAAGCCCACAGGGTCTACACCTCTGAGAGCGAACCCCAGGGCCAGGGTCATTATGAAGGGATTTTCACTTAAAATATTGTGCATTTGTTACTTCTAGCATGAGTTTCAACTTCTGCAGAATTTCGGATATGAATCGAGGATGATAAAGACTTTAGCAATGTTCCCAGTCTACGGCTCATCAGTGAAAGAACATGCTCCCTCTTCTGTGTAGCTCACAGGGGGACACGAATCTCCTGCTTCACAGCCTAGCAGGAAGAGGAATTTAGCAGAATATAAAAATATGCGTGCTGGATGGGAGTTGATAAGGACTGGCTATGAATAACATTAGCCTGCAATTCCAGCGGGAGGCTGGCGTCCTGCTTTGCTTTTACCTTGGAGATTATTAAATAGATACAATGCATTTTTCAAAATCATTTAATAGTTATATATTATCCTAAGCTTTCATTTTATGTGCCTTTCTTTCTCTTTGTGTTTATTTATATCTGACTCCTTTTCCTCGAATCCAATACACCTTTTACTCGGATTCCTTATTTTCAGCAGCAGGGTGCTTCTGGAGCCTGAGACACATGGTCTGGTCTCTGCAGCAGAGGTCTGGGAGTATAGCCTGGAGGTAGAAAAGCCCCTGGGTTCTACCCCCAGTACCACAAAAAATATAAAGTATTTCTTTTTGTCTTTACATGGAAGATGAGAACATAAAGTAAAATGAATTTTTCTTAAAATATAAACATTTTAAGATAACATCTAGCCGGGCGTGGTGGCACACACTTGTAATCCCTGCGCTTGGGAGGCAGAGACAGGAGGATCGTGCAGGTTCAAAGCTAGCCGCGCACGCTGGCTTAGGAGACCTTGTTTCCAAATAAAAATGTAAAAACAGGTCTGGGAGTGTAGCCCAGAGGTAGAAGGGCTTCCAGGAACCTCAGTACCACCACCAAAAAAAAAAAAATAAGATAACATCTAAATATTTTACATTATAATGACATTATCAATATTTTTCAGCAAGTGAAATTATTGTTGAAAGTGGTTTATGAGCAGACTGATTACCTACCTACCTGTACATCCATCCATCCATCCATCCATCCATCCATCCATCCACCCATTCAATATATCTAGTTATTTACAAAAGGAGCAGGTTCATTTGGCTATGCAGGCTGAGTTGTGTGGGTTCCACAGTGAGCAGTTGGGGGCCTAGGGGAGTCCCGGGTGCCCAGGTGTAAATTCCAGTCTGAGTGTGAGCCCGAAGCCAGAAGACCAGTGTCCAGCTCAGAGATGGCCAGAAGAGGACTCCAGAGATAAAAATAATAATGCTTTGCATTCCAGAGAGCAGAGGATCCAGAGTCGAAGGTTTTAGAACAGAGAATTCCAGAGCAGAAGGTCCCAGAGCCCACCAGCAATGGGCAGTTTTGAGAAACTAAGGAACATGACTTTGGTCTGGGAAAAGTCCTCTGCACTGTGCTTTCAAAAAATATTTTTTTTCACCTAAAACAAGAAAAATGCAATAGTAGAGAACCCCATGACTCCAATTTGGTGGTGGTTCTGTGTTTCCCAGAAATGCCAAACGTGGGCACACAAGACAGTAGGCGGGACCGGGTTTCTTCAGCGAAAACCCTGGCAAAGCCTCTCTTCTTCAGCAGGCACTGGGCCCGCACTGCTTTGCTTCCCAAGAGTGTGTGGGTCCTCAGAGTCCCTGGGGCTTCACTTTCAGGACAAAGGCTCTCCAAAGCAGAGCCGCATCCTCAGGGCAAATCTACTTCCTATTGCTCTGGGAATTGTTTTCCATGTCTCCATCTTAACGTTGTGTTTGTCAATGATCTCAGCACTTGCACATGGGAACTAGGGGAGAAGGACTCGCCTGCATTCCCTTAAGTCCAGGAAATAACTTTCAATCTGAAATTATTTCTATCTGAAATTATTATGTGGGTGATCTTGGACAGAAAAGAGTAGTGGAGAACACTACACATGCACACCTGCGCGCACACAGGCACGCACAGGACACGCGGCAGGCAGGCAGGTGTATGCACATTTTTACATTTATTCGAGCCATCTTTAGGCATTAGGCCATGCTCTGGTGTTATTTTATGCAAATGTCAAGTGTAAATCACTGTGGTAGCCAATGTGGATGATACTCAACCGCAGTGTTTGCATAGCAAAATCATACACATTTGTACTCATGGGCCACCCAAGTTCCTGGTGTCCTAGTGTTCCAGCAGACACCTCTGGGTGGTGGCCATGTCTGCAGCCACTTCTTTCTGGAGCAATGTGTCCAGGAGGAGCAATCTGGTGACAGGAGTCAGGATCAGAGTCTACCACAGGTCAGACAGAAGCACAGCGTGAAGCCTGTGTGATGGAAATCATGCCACTCCGAAGGCAACCTGTAGGGAGGAGGCAAAAGGCTCTGGACCACTATCTGGAAGGAGATACACATAAATATCACAGTTTGCTGTAAGGAACAGACTATTGGGCTCTGCTTTATTTCAGTCTGTCCTGGGCATTGCTAGCACGGATGCCTCCTGAAAGCAGATCCCATAAAGCAGCTAATAGGAAGTTTTACAAGGTAGGTTTCCATTTACTACCTCCAAGAGACAAGCAGAACCACAAATAGAGAAATCGATGTCCCGTCAATCAAACTTTGCAAAAGCTCCCTGGCCCATTAAGCATCCCTGGGCTAATCACCGATGGAGACCAATCAGCACCACGTGGAAACAGGCTTTCCTTCAGCTCCGCTGTCAACCCCAATCTCTGTCGAGCTGGTTGAGTTTTATGTGGGTCTTTTAAGAGATGGGCTCCTCTTCCTGCCGTTCATTACTGCAGACAGCTCTGATCACACTGACCCGATTTAGACAGAATGAAGGGAAAGCTGCCCTGGGAGCAAAGGGCGGGCTGCTGGAGGCCTGATTATCATACTCAGAGAGCAGCATTGGCACTGGGGAAAGCCCGGGACCACATTTCTTCCTCTGTATTCACAGCTTGGAGGGGAGCAGGATCCATTGTAGACAGAGCAAGGGGTCTACATTTTAGACTTTGTTCAGCTGAAATCATTCTGAAAGCACAAAGAATCCTCCCAGTAGACGAAAATATGGAAAGTTCTGTCATAAAAATAACTATTTCAAAACTATCTGTGGATCCAGGAAGAGGACTGCATCCCGTCAGCATGGCATTGGATGCTACGTGCAGGCTGCAGGTCCTAAGGTGCCTGTGGGTGAGACGCCATCGGTCCAGAGGCTACTTTATGAAGATACGCTCCTGTTGGGCTTCGATGGTGGCAGAATGGAGCCCAGCCAGGGCTTCGGTCCCTGGGTCAGGACGGTGGCCCCTGCACAGCCTGTGTGTCCTTCTTATACACCCTCAGGGACCAGCTACTGGACTGTGTCCACATGGGGCTAGTCCTCAGTAGAGGCTTGGCTCTGCCTCAGGGGTCACCATAGTGATGGAGTTAGGCATCGCTCCATTAACCTGATAACCACACAAGCTCACATCAGGGCCCAGGTTGTAAAAGCCGGGAGAGAAGGCTCATGCTGCTGAGGGTGGGGGTAGCTTAGGCTCTGGGAAGGGCCAGGGGAGTCTTCTCTGGGGCCACACTGAGGTCCCCATGATGAACAGGACTTGTCAAAGAAGACGGGGTGTTGGAGGAGCAGGGATGCTGATGGGGCTGCGTCTGTAAAGGCTGGAAGCAGAGAGCTGGAAGCAGACAGGTTGGAGCAGAGAAGTCAGAGCCGGGCTGAGGGGAGGCTGGGAAGATCGGCCTGGACAAGAATGGGACCGTGGTAATAGCCCCATCTAAGTTTCTGAAGAAATAAATTGTGTTTAGAGTCAGGTCATCAGTGGAGATATTTTGAAATCAACTATGGTTTTGAAAGTAACTTTGTTTTATCATTTATACATGGTGATCTTGGTTAAGGGTTTAATAAAAATGTGGGTGAATTTAGTTATTTTTAAAAAACTACATTTGGGGCTGCTCAAGGGGATAAAAAATCTCATTTAATATATCCAAATGTAATAATATAAAATAAGAAAATTCCAGTAGTTGCTAAAGTCACATTTAGCCACTGGTCTGGTCAATTTTTAAGTGTTACTGCATTTAAACATATTTTCTCCATTCGCTACGCTCTGGTGATGCTCCTGTTGGAGAAAACAAAACTCACATGTTTTTCCCCTGAAGATCATTCACGGCACCTTGACTGAAAACCGAGGGCGTCTTGAAGAAGCAGCTACTCATTAGAAGTTACCTCTTCACATTCTGTGGCTGCCTGTGACCCACGTGTGGGACCTTTTCCCAGACAATGGAAATGAGCCAATTTGCCATGGAGAAAATTTTACCCACAATAAGAAAACAATCCAAAAATTTTGGTACAGTGTGGCCAAATATTGAAAATGGCAGAGGAAGAATAAATTATGCACTAACATCTCTTTCAATTTGCAAGCTTTAAGAAACGTGGATCCTGAATACTGTTGAATGAAGAAGACGCCTGCCCAGGACCCAGAAGCCCACCCTCTGCCATGGCTCTGGCCCCACTGACCTGTCCATGTCAGACCTTAATTAGAGCCTTTGTCCCAGTTCTGGGCGGCAGGCGGGGTTGCACTATGGGATGATGGGAACGCTCTTCAAGGTAGACTGGCCAACGCCATGACATTGGCAGAAGGAGCTCAAGGCTCTGGCCTTTCCTGAGGTCAGAGGATGAAGAGGGGAGGATTTCCTGGAGGACCGACGTCCTCAACTTTAGCCGCGCAACAGAACAGAATTTGCAAACCAACCAGGTCACACTCCAGAACAATTAAATTGGACTCTCAGGGGGCAACCCCGGGATCCGCACTTTAGGGGTCCCTGGTGAACTGAGTGTGTGCCCAAGACACTCCTGATGGAGGAGCCTCACTTGGTGTCACCACAGGAGCCTCTCCTGCCCCCTTTCCCCAGGGCTCCACTCCTGTTGTCCCCAGCCAGGAGCCTTTGCTCTCCCTGCGGACAAGAGGGATCAGAGGTTGCAGGAGTTCCACAGGGTCTGGGGGGTCTAAACAAACCTGAGCCTGTGCCTGCTCCATCTCAGCCTCCAGCAGTGATCTTCCCTGGAGACAAAGGAGCCTGCAGGTGAATTACAGTCACCGTCCTAAATGCCCTGTGTCCTGGAGCAGAGTCCTCGCTGGGCACGGCAACGCCCCGGAGTCCCCCCTTGCTGTGGGAGAGATGTGCAGCCCCTGCTGCAAACAGCATCTCATGTCTCAGGGGCTTCGTGTGAATCCAGAAACATGGGAAATCAGAGAAACATGGGGATTTGAAATGGGGATTCCAACAGAGCATATGGGAAATGAAAGCTGATTTATTCACCTAAGTCTGTGGATAGAGAAAGGCTCGGGATTTTCTGACTCTTCTGCTGATATAGCCAGTGCGGAATACCAGGGTCAAGGGAATATGAGCTGGAACCCAGTTATGCAAAGGCGAGTTGCTGGCGCAAGGAGAGTGCTGGACTCGGGCTGGGAGGCGCCTCCCCAGGAGCCCTTTGGATCCACAGCGCTTCGTCAGCACCCAACAGTGAGGTCGCGTCACTGTCCAGTGGGATGCCAGAGAGTCTCTGCTCAGTCCACTGGCGGTGCTCAGGCTCCTGACCCTTCTCCTAGGCCCATCTGTATGCTTCCCTGCAAAATGCAGCCCTAGCAAGGAAGCCCAAGCCAATTCAGCAGGATGCCCCGTATCTGTATCTGACCACTCATGATATCTGATTTGGTTGGTTCCTCATCTTGAACCATCTCCATGGTGATATCCAGCCACTCTGCCTTCAGTGAAAACTTCATAGGTGGATATGTCCAGGATTCCCATCACCCCTCTTGCTTCCTCTTAGGACTTCTCCACCCTCTGCCCCACCCTGCTACCTGGCTGTCAATCCCAATTATTCCACTGAGTCCAGGGTGGGGCTGTCTTTCTCCATTGCAAGACTGGGATGCAGTGGCTCGGTACCTGTTGGGTGGTCCTGAGTAGCACTGCCCTCTACGCTGTGCTAAGTTTCACTGGAGAATCTCTCTAACAGGGTGCAGGGCTGGGAGATAATGCTGCCCCCCCCCCCACAGTTCCTGCTTTCTGTCCACCTGCTCCTGTTTCCGAATCATGGGAGTCAAGAACCCTTGCAGATGTTACTGCGGAGTCTTGTGGCGCTGCATTGCACACTGTACGCATCACTCCCATGCCCCATACAACTGCACTGTGGCCACCTGGCAAAGACTCAGGAGGGCTTTTCTGAAGTGTGCTCACCACACCACAGTCCCGCTGCAGTGATCAGGAAAGGCCGTACCTCCCGGTGCATTCTGGAAACATTGTATTAAAAATAAATAGTTGCTTTGTGGCAAAACTCTTGGAAACCTTTGGTGATTGACATGCATTTTAGATTCCAGAGGGAGACAGAAATCCTATACAGTATCTCTCAGATTTAGGTAGCCACAAAATACTTTTTTCCCCTTTAATGCTTCTCTTGGGACTATTGTTGCAGAAAACGCACTTTGGAAAAATACAGTTTCATACCGATTTTAGCTGCACTAAAAACAAAAAACAGAATGAGCTATTATTTTTCCCAAGTAATATCTAGGCAGAAGAGGATCTAGTTTATGTCTGACTCCTGGGAATGTGCGCTATCAGGAGCAGGCTTGCAGGACAAAGGTGGAGGAAGGAGATGGGGCAGATGGGTGAGGTTATGGGCGGCATGGGGAGGGGTGACTGCCAAGTGGGTTGCTCCTGTGTCTGGCTGCGGCATCTCTGCCCCTGACTGTGCCGGGGTCTATGGGTGCCTCGTCTACCTGCTTGTGCCTGGGCAGCTCAGCCCCAGACCCATCTAGGAGCTGCCTCCTCCCTGGCTCAGCTCTCCTAGCAACAGGAAGCAAGAGATTTGCTTATAGAGACGTTGGGGAGTTCTCTTGGCAATGTCACCTGATAGGTTGGGCAAGCAGGACTGGCGGGGAGGGAGGTGAGCTGTGGTCCTTTAGAATGCCCACTTCAGAAAGTGTGGCAAGTGGACAGAGCCTCTGTGCGGCACACAGAGAAGCCATCTCCACAAAGAGCCTGACCTTCAGTGAGGACACGGTCTTTGGCCAACGGCAGTTCCTGGGGAGAGCCAAAGCTGGGAGCCCTGCAATGCTCCTGGATTCTAGGGAAAGGGAGGCTATAGTTTGGATCTTGAATGCTCCCCAGATTCCACGTGTAAAAGGAGTAGGCCCTAGGATGTCACCACTGGGAGGTGGTGCAATCTCGAAGGGTGGGGCCTAGCGGGAAGTCTTTAGGGCACTGGAGGCGTGGCCCCGAGGAGACTGGAGCACTGGCTTTCTCCCCTTGCTCTGTTGCTTCCTGGCTCAGGGTGAGCAGTTTGGTTCCACCACATGCCCCTGCCAGGACGCGCTCTCTGCCACCATCCCCAGAGGCCCAAAAGCGATGTGTCTGCCGGATTATGGTAAAAGCCAAAATAAGTCTTTTGCTTTATAGATGAGCGCTTCAGGTATTTTGTTATAGTGGTGGAAAGCTGACTAAATGTGGTCAAGAGTTGGGGGGCACACGAGCGTCTACCTGCAACTCAATAGCACAGCTAGCAGGGCTCAGCTCCGCCTAAGGAACAATCAGATTCGAGTTTTAGGTTCTGGATTCTCCTCAACTCAAAGACATTAAAATGTTAAACTTCAATAACTGTATTCAAAATTCTACTGGGATATTCTCAGACTGTGAGTTGGCAACTTGAAATACAGATCTTTATTCTGAATATGACTATTTAATATTTCATATTATCAAAGGTCATTTTTCTAATAATTACTCTATAATTTAACATGATTTCTGTCAAAATCTTTCTAGTGCACTTGGAGAAACACAGTAACTGATTCTAAGACTTGTCTGGAAAGATAAAGGAGAGACTCACTCTTCAAAACATCACAAGTATGCCGTAGCTTTGGTGATTTGAAAAGCATATAACTAGTTCAGGGCAAGCAAATAAAACAAGTAAGAAACCCAGCAACAGAAAGAATTAGAAACGGGGATGTGCTAACGCAATCCTGGTCCATTTTGTGATGCTAGAACAGAGTGCTCGAGGCTGAATGGTTTTGAAGTGTGGAGGCTTCCTTATCGCGGTTGCAGACTGGGAGTCCAAGATCGCGGCGCGGCAGCTGGTGAGGACCTGTGGGCTGAGTCATCCCGTGGCCGGAGGGAGAAGGACAGGAGACACCGAACTCTCCTGTCAGAGTGAGCGGTTCCTGGACAACAGCATCGATCCGCTCACGGGGCATAGCCTCCTGGCCTGTCATCGGGTGCCACCTCCTGAATCTCTGCGCTGGAGAAGGAGTTTCTGCTGTGCTTCTACACACACTCAGGCCACAGCCAGGTGAGGGCAGAATCTGTCACAGCGGCTAGGCTGCAGAATCAGCTGAGTCCTCAAGCAAGCCGATTTCCAGGGCTTTTGCTGAAACTCTGTCACATTGTACACACGGGGTTTACATTTTTCTATTTCTACATGAGTTAGGCATTAAAATTACTAGAATCAAAACAAAAAAAATTGTACTGGAGATGTAACATATGGAAGGCTATCTCTTAAATCTTGGCATGCAAGAGGAGACCCATTGGAGAAAGAGCCTCAGCCCAGACCACAAGGGAAAACTTCACATTGCGTCCAAACGAAGCCTCTCTGCGAGGCAGGTGAGCTGATGGGGGCCATGGTTTCCTCAGAGATCAATCAGACAAGAAAGACAGAAGAAAGGAAGAGCTTCCTGTGGCAGAGGGGCGCACGAAGAGTCTTGGCAGGATTAGCTGGTCTGCGGTGAGTTCAGTCTGGGGCTTAGCTACTCTAGAAACGGGCAAGGGGTGCAAAACCCAGCTTTGCCCCAAGGGAATCGAGAGTGATGGCTAGGATGTGGTACGCTGCCCAGGAAGGCTCATGTGTTGGCAGTGTACCGAGATTCAGAGGTGGGTAAGGCTGGAGGAGGCGGCTCACTGGTGGCTTGGCCTTGAAGACTGTATCTGTCCCTGGCTGATTCCTGTCTGTCTCTCTCCCTGATTCTGAACACCATGAACTGGGGAGCTTTCCTCATGACATGTTGCTGCTGTGATATTTCTGCCTTGGAGCCTGCCAGCCATGGACTGAGCTCTGAAACTGTGAGTCGAATAAACCTTTCTTACTCTGAGTTGTGACTGTCAGGTATTTTGGCCACAGCAACAGTACAGTGAGGTATAAGCCATAAGAGCCTGTGGCAAAAGCCAAGGACCTGTTGGGGGCTCAGCAAGGTTTTCCTCAAGAAAGATATCAAATTCCTGGGCTGTCCCGACGTAGGAACTAAATCTTTGCAGAAAACTGATAAGTATGAGCATTCTATTACTCTCGTGGCCCAGGCTTATGACCCTCTGTGGAGGATGCCAATCATGCAGATCAGGATGAGACACAGATTCAGAACAGCGCAGTTGCTGCTTGGATTAGGTGATCAGTCACATTCCTAGTTTAGTGAAGGAAATGTGATCCTTCTCAGGAAGATGACAATATTGTAAACACTGATGTCTACACAAGGTCTAACATTGAATAAAATAAGTTAAAGAGATAAAATGGACAATAAAAATAGACCAGTGGGTGATGCCTGGGAATATTTGAGCTACCTGACAAGGATGTCAATATAACTATCTATTAATCTGTTAAAGAAAATATAGTATGTGGAGAACATTTGAAAAATGGGGACTATTATCAAAGAATGGGAATTTATAAATCAAATAGAAAAATCTAAAATTAAAGAAATAACAACTAGTATTAATGGTCACTGGATGAATGTAAATGCAGATTTTTTTTGGTGGTACTGGGGTTCCTAGAAACCCTTCTACATCCGGGCTACACTTCTAGACCTATTTTATACTTTTTTAAAATTTGGAAACAGGGTCTTTTAAGCCAGCATGGCTGGCTTCGAACCTGCACGATCCTCCTGTCTCCGTCTCCCAAGCGTGGGGATTACAAGCGTGCGCCACCACACCTGGCTGTAAATGCAGATTTTTTAACAGCAAAAGAAGGTTATAAAACTGAAAATAAGGCTCACAGGACCTACCCAAACAGAAAGACAGTGGGAAGAATCAGATGAAAAGAGAGGGCAAGAGTTAACCTGGACGTGATACGAAGTTCCAGAGCATCTGCAAGCAGAGCCCCAGAAGGAGAGGACAGAGCTCGGAGCTGAAGGAAGGAGACCGCTGTGTCATGGATGAGACTTCAGAAGCTAGAAGGAGACCCAGAAGGCTGAGGCAGCCGGAGTCCAGAGCAGTGTACTCACAACAGGGGTTGTGGAGAGAGATCTCAGAGATGTGCTCAGCTGAAGTCTAGTCTGAGGACACATGGCACAAGTTTCTTGAATCTGGACGGGGCGGTGGCCTGCATAGGAGGTTGGGCAGGTTGGGGCTGATTAGAGACAGATGGCTGTGGCCTGGGTGCCCTGGGAGGGAACTGGCCAAAGGGGAACTAAGGACCTCTGAGAGGTGGCCTGCAGCTCTCGGTTGTCAAAACCCATGAGCCTACTCACTGACAGCGAGTGTACTGTGCAGTGGGCACATTCTACTCCAACAGATTTGACACACGACGCTGTGCCATCCCCATCCGCAAAATGGTGCCAACAAAAAGTGTAGGGGTACTGAGTGCCAGAAGTCTGGAGCCACTGGAAAGCTCCGTGTGCAATGCTCTTGGGATCCAGGTGTCAGTCCCATCAGAGCGCAACGCCTGTGACCTCCCATTCCCACGCCCCGTCAAGGACCCAGGAGTGGCATCGTCCACAGCGCGCCTGGGCCATGATCATCCCTGCAGCATTGGGTGTGGCGACAAACTGAGAGCATCCCAGACGCCACAAATGGAGGAGGGATTGTAGTGGAAAGTCAGATGGCAAACCATGGGTTGTAAGAACATGGCAGTCGTGTGGATAAATCCCCAGATCTGCTCAGGGGCGTGCCCACTGCATGTCCCCTGAAGACAGCCGTGTGGATAAATCCCCAGATCTGCTCAGGGGCGTGCTCGCTGCATGTCCCCTGAGACTAGCCGCAGACTCCAGAACGAGGCCGGCACCTTCACGCTGCTGCGGGAGGGCGTGGCTTTCCCGTGGAGGTGGGGCCTGGTCTCATCACTGGCTACCCACACCGGCACATTCGTGAAAGGGCAGGATGCACGTTTTCAATCCCACAGCATTCTGAATGCCTACTTAGCAACACACTTACACAGAGCAACAAAGCAGAAGACAGATGTAAGCATCCAGCAGAATAATGCACAAGGTATCTGAGAGGAATTCAGAGCGCCTCGATGGGACTAAGTGAGCGGCGGGCTGCACAGGCTGAGTGGGGACTCGGGGCAGCTGCCGACCCCCAGGCTCCTGGTGATCTTATTCCTGGCGTGTTCTTTCCTAGTTTGGGTGGTACAATCTGGTAAGTGTGTTTGCATGGTGCTCCTGTTTTACAGAAATATTTCATGAGTAACACTAAGATCCTTTAACTGGGATGACTCCTGAGGAGCATGGCCAGCCGGGTGAGAGGATCGCTGTACTGATCCTTCACTAGTGTGTGAAGTATTGATCAGGCACTCGGCCTATTTGTTCATTTATAAAACCATATAAGTTCAGCAAAGCCTCATCATCACTATCCCCAAAATCAGTAGATCTACTTTACCTTCATTAGAGGCTTGGTATAAAGGACCTGTGTGTAACAGGGGTACCTCCACACAGACATGGGACGTGACAGCCACCTGCAGTATGACAGCAGATAGAGGAATGAGGACCTCAGGTAAGGAGGTGCCTGACTCACCTGCGTCCACAAAGAGGGGCGTCAGATTACTCTGCGTAGCATTCAACTTATTTCTCTATCATGTTATTTTAAATGTTCTTTTTTGTGGTACTGGGGTTCCTGGAAACCCTTCTACCTCTGGGTTATACTCCCAGACCTATTTTTACATTTTTATTTGGAAACAGGGTCTCTTAAGCCAGTGCGGCTGGCTTCGAACCGGTGCGATCCTCCTGTCTCCGCCTCCCAAGCACGGGGATTACAAGCATGCGCCACCATGCCCGGCCTATCATGTGTTTTTATAAAGGGTGCTCTCAGAACTTTATCTTTGCTATAGAAAATGATGATTTACTTGTCAGAAGAAATATTTGAAGCTATACATTCCATGAAGAAAATAGAAGTAGACCACACATGACCCTTCTTTTCTGCAGACTTAGACATTTATTCAAAATTAATGAGGTCACGTACGGTTCAGCAGAAAGAAAGCCTTTGTCAGTGTGTGAGACAAAGGTAAGTTTGGAGTCCCAGGTGCTATTGTAGGATTGTGCTCACACCTGTTTTTCTGCAAAGGAAAGGTTTTGCAGGAAAAGAAAGCATGTGTGTTCACTGTTTCGGGAGGCTGACTGAGAATGGAGAAGGTAGGCGGACACACTTGGCCTAACCTCTCTCTCCCTCGTGTTGAAATGTCTATTCAGAGTAGTTGTGCATTTAACTAGAAAAGGTAAGAGAAGAAACCACCTTAACTTGCTCAAGATATTTCAGATCAACTCCATAACTTAATCCCATAGCAATTTTATAAATGAAGGACTTGAAGTCACTTTGTGAAGCAGAGCAGTTAACGTAGACGCCTCTGTGCCCAACTCGGAGAGCCCACAATCCTCTATTCCTGCCTTGATTTCGTGGTATTTAAGATGTGTTTTGATTTTTATTTTTGAAATCCTGTAGATACCTGGCAAAGCATATGAGCCGGTTCATTTGCTCTAATTGGGCCTTTGTCTCTTGTCATGGTGGCTAAGTACACCATGGCCGCCCAGTTGCACTGAAGCCCTCTCGTTTCTCACTGAAGAACAGGTTCTTGTGCACTCACTCTGATCCTACATGTAGCGATGGCTGTCTTCACACTCAGCAAACATGTGCATCCAACAAGGTAGTTACTGCTCTCCCCACACTGAGCTTTAAGGTATGCAAGAGCAATGTTCAGCTAATTTGTAAGAGGAGAAGAAATTTTACTTGGCAAATGAACTGGCTTCCTTAGAAAAAATTTCATTTAGACAAGCAAGGAGTAAAATGTTTAACACATTTTAAGTTCTTGTGCAGAGCTCACTTTCAAAAAGCACTCGCTTTATGAACCACAAGAAGAAAAAAAAATAGCTGGGGCAGCAACATTAATTTACATGTCAGAGAAGCAGCCCAAAACACACTGAACAGCTTGAGAATACAGCGCTGCCAAGTAGCATGACTTAGACATTTTTAACTCAACTCTCAAAGAAAACACGTCCCTTCCTTTTGCAGAGTGCAAAAGGGGGAGTTCAAGGGAGCCCGGGGCTGGCAGAAATGGTAGTGGTGCAGCCTGGCCCTCGGCCTCGCCTGCAAAGATGTCAGGCATGTGAGTAAATGGCTGCCGACCCCCCAGGAGGCCACTGTCCACAGAGGGGAGGATGGCTGGCTGCTGGAACATGTTTAGAACCCCATCATGCAACTGTCACTAGCTGTCTCTAGCTATCAGGCTGCAGAAGGAAGGCTATTTCAAGAGCCAGTAGCATCACTGAGAGAGTGCCATGATGGAGTTGGAGAAGTGGGGCCGAGTTTCTGCAGGAATCCCCAAGGCTGGGATGATGCCGGGCACAGTCCCAGGTGTCATGACAACGCTAGAGGAAGATGCACTGGCCGACCCATCCCAAAGTCATGTTGTCGTAGCACAATGGAAGGGACCTCCGAGGTCTGCAGGTGCTACATCGAGTGTCTCTGCATCCCAAGCACTTGCTGGGATCTCCGAGTCCTCAAAAGTCTGGGGCTGTTGGTGGTTAAGAAGCCTGGTCAAGGCGGCTCTCTCTGTTAGTGACAGAGCTGTGATGAAGAGCTAGTCCTGCTTGTTTTGTGGCGTCAAAGCCTCTTTTCTCTCTAGTGTCCTGTGATTATGGCAGAATACCCGAATGGGAGAAGGAACATCACTTTAGTGATTTGTTGAGTGTGAGACAGACAGAAGAGTGGCTGGTGAGCATGTGTGGGTGCTGGGCATGGCTTTCCCCCTCTGCAGGCTCTTGGTTGCCCTGTGCTTGTGCCTCCTTGCTCCCCACGTGCTGAGCGCCTCTGTGTTCTGCATTCAGCCCCCACAGGCTCATGCTCTGCCCTATCAAGGTCCTTCTGTGGCAAGAGGAACTGACCCACAAGCAGTGGGTGCTGCACGCATGTTGCAGGAAAGTTTCTGCTGCCCTGAGGGGCATCAGGGCTGGGCTCAACCCTTTTAGGGTGTGCAGACAGACACACCAGGGAGGAGCATGCACCTTAGATCTCCAAGAAGAAACAGGTCTTTATCAGGGGGGATGGACAGAGGCTTACCGCTCACAGAATAGGGGAGGTGGGAGGAAGGCATCCACATGCCATGGCAAAGTTCCTGGAAGGCACTAGACATTGCTCAGCTGTAAAGTGACATATAGGCTTTGGTTTTACAGAAACCAAAAAAGGTTATACAAGTGGCAGGGCCCCTGAAGTAGGGAGACCTGAATGGGTCTCTCTCTCTCTCTCTCTCTCTCTCTCTCTCTCTCTCTCTCTCTCTCTCTCTCTCTCACTGCTAGCAAGTGGAGAGGGACAAGAGACATCAGAGGACAGAGCGGGACTGGGAGGCTGGTTGGCACCACTTGAGATGAATAATGAAGGACTCGGGTGGAGGGTGGCGCTGGAATGCCTGGAGTGGGCACGGGGGCTGGGACATCTGGACTGTAGTAGAAATTCAGAGGGGAACGGCCACTTAGGGGTAGGAGAGAAGACAGTGAGCTTTGGGCATGTTGGTCAGGAGCTGCTGGCCATGCATCTAGAACCTGGCAGGGTCCAAAGCTGGGGGAACAAGGAGGTCAGGGCCAGCAAATGTGGGCAAGGCTGCCCAGGAGGGAAAATGAAGGGGAAGAGGTGCAGGGGGTGGATGAGAACAACAAAGGGCCAGCCCAGGCTGAGGAGGAGAGGCATCAACGGAAGATCATATGGAGGGTCTGAAGACTGGACAGAGAAAAGACTGGAGAAAGAGGAGAAAACCAAGACAGGCTCAGCCAAGTGGTGTGGAGGGGGATGCAGATCAGCAGAGAAAATCCAGTGCTGGTCATCATGCCAGGGATGAAGCCCAGGCTGGGGTCCTAGCAGGCGAGGCCGAGGTCGGTGACCATCAAGGCAAGGGGCGTTCTGCCATGTCTCCCTGCTTGGAGAAGAGTTCCTTGTGTCTAAGACAAATACTGTCGTGAACGGATAGTACCTGAGTGAATCTCCCTTTGCTGAAAGCCCAGGATGTGCATCTCAGAGTCACAGGCACCCAGTACAAATTTGTATCACTCAAATCCTCAGCCTAAAGAGACTCGGTTGGTTCCTGTGGTGAAAATTGAGAGCAAATTAATTTGCCATTACACTGCTCAGCACCACTGTCCAAGGGCTGGGAATCATAAGTGTCAGGCTGTCCTGAACGATGGCCCAGCCACTGTTGTTCAGAGGCTGATTGTTCTTCAGTCGGGAACCCCCCGGGGCCACTCCATCATTTCATTACAGGACTTAGGGACAGCGATGGCTTCCACCAAGGAGGGGTGCCCTATGGACAAGATGGGTCCTCTTCCCAGGGCATACAGGACAGGAGGCTCAGCAACACCCAGGGCTTTGGCCGTAGGCTGCTGCCTCTGGACGATTCACCACTGGAGGAGGTGCCCAGCATCGTGGTTTAGAGAGGCACAAACCTGCTTCTCACTCGCTCTGCACAAGCACTGGAGACTCCAGCGCAATCTCTGCTCATCAGGCACATTTGATGCTAGTGTCAGATCTTTCTTGAAACAACCCCTTCCTCACCTGTAGAAACTTCTTTGAAGTTGAACCAAGTGTCCACAAACCACTTTTTGTTCAAATATTATTGGGCAGAGGAAACTGAGATGGAGGAAGTCAGAATGCTCTTTACAGGTAATTTTCTTCTCCAGTGCAGGCTAGCCTTCATTTCTGCAGATGTGCTCCTCCTGCCCGGAGGCAGAACACTGCTGATCTAGATGGGCACGATGGGCTGTCCAGGCTGGACCTGCAGAGGGCATGGGGCCTTGGCATGGCTGGTGGAACCTCTGGGAGATGCTGGGCCCACTTAGTCTGATAAATACCCTCCTGTCCCCACCATAAGATTCTCTGAACATTCTAAGTCAAGGCTCTGCTCCAGTTTTGCACTGCTGCCTCCCTGATGGGTGTGCCACCCTGCTACAGTGGGCATGACTGTGCCTACCAGCACCTCTGCTCTCCTCCTTCCTGTCCCGGAAGGACCTGGCTCCAGTGCTCTGTCAGATCCAGCCACACACTGTGCACAGTCCAGTGAGCTGGGGAGAGCTGCATGCGTTGTTGGGAGCCTTGTTAGTTATCAGCTTTGAGTTCACTTGGGTCTGGCTTGGAGGGGCACAAACTGCTCGTCTGAGTGGAGATTTCTGCATGCAAACAAATCTCCAAGGACCAAATGAGACCGAAGGGCAAAGACTCTGACAACTTTATTATGTCCCAGAATTTTACTTTTTTATTCCCCAATCCATCTAGGACCACTTTGATGTTTTTTCCTGACTCACCCCATGACTGCCTTGCTGTCTTCTGTGATTATAATGTTGTGGTTAAAACTCTCAATAAAAGCAAGACACTGGTGGAAAAACAGGTAGGAGAGATGCCACTCTCCTCCCCAGCCTACTCAGCTGCCCTCTTTCTCTAATAATAATAATTTTATAAAAACCACTATGACTCCATTGTTGTTCACATGAGAGACTTCTCATCAATCAAACAACATCAACACCATCTGCTACAGTGCATTGCCACCAGAACCAGCATTTGATTAGCAACATTCTTTTGCAGCCCGAGGACAGCAAGTGTCCAGACAGTGTAGCTTCCAGGTCTGGCTCTGTTCCTGGCCATGAAGGCACCACAGGAGAAAGTCCTTCTGGGTGGCCTCTGCATAATCAAGACACTCAACTCTTATCTTCAAATCTCTGACCTTCGGGAGGTTCTCGTTACTGCGGCAGAACCTCACCCATGCTGACAGATACACCTGTTGGAACACTATCAGCCTCACTCTTCCCAGGCCACCCTTGCTGAGCTTTCACCCGCCCTGTGGGCCACTGCTGGGTTAACACCCTGCACACTGGGGCCTCATCACACCCTGGTACAGAGACTTTTATATGTCTCCTTCCTTCTCTAGTTTGACCTCCATCTCAACTATTGTGTATGCCCACTATGTGCCCAGGCATGTTATTGGAACAAATGAATGAATAAAAATTTTATGAAAAGAAGAAAAATTGTGCCATGCACATGGCTTCTCATCAATGCATTGTTTCTATGAATTAGAAGTATTGCATGTTGGTGTATATTTGTATGTTGGTTTATGGTTAATAGCTGCTGGAATTTAATTTGAATCGGACACTTCTGAAGTTGTTGCTAACTTTTTTTTTTGTGGTGCTGGGGATTGAACTCAGGGACATTCTACCTCCAAACTATATCCTCAGCCTGATTTTTATTCTTTATTTTTGAAACAGGGTCTCACTAAGTTGCCGAAGTCCTCACTAAGTAATTGCGGCTGGCCACGAACCATGATCCTTCTGTCTCAGCCTCCCAAGGACTGGATTACAAGTGTGTGCCACCACACCTGGATTGTTACTAATCTTTTAATGTCTCGTATCTTTCACGCACAATTTTATTTGATACATTCTTCACAGCAGCGTGAGAGACAGAAAGACAGATGGGCTTTCCTGAGCAAGTCTCTGCATTGGCCTCAGCTCCTTGACTCAGGTGTGAGTGGGAGCGTTTGTAAAGGTGATTCCAGGATGGCATGGTTGGTGGATCCAGAGCACCCAGCAGTTGTCGGGGTGGTGTTGCAATGAGTCACGAGAGGAGGCTTGGTTTAGACCTCAGTGATGAAGTTTCACTCAGCATCCTTAGCTGCTCTCCTCCATCAACCCATCACCAATCCACTGCTCACCCTTAAATGAGGACTCACTGAGCGCCCACATCGGAGGCGCCTTGGAGGCAGCCACAGCCCTTGTCTTCAGGTAGTTTGGAGTTTCTCTCCCTGGTCCCCATCATGGCTGGCCCACCTGCCCACACTCTTCTCCATGGGAGCACATCAGCATGTGTGCACATACGTCCATGAGCACGCACACACCCGCACACACACGTGCGTATGCACACTGTGAGGCTCTGAGCTTGGTGAGTGTGGGCTGTGCCCCAGGGTACCATGGGGGTGGAGTGCCGGCAGGTGAGGACTGCCTGTGGCAGCTGAGCCTGCGGGAGTCTCTGATAACCTTCAAAGGAGCCCCACATCACCGTGGACGACTTTTAAGCAGATACAGCAACACTTGTGTCGCCGTGAGCTGTTGACAAGTTTCCTGCACGCTGATCCTGCAATCATTACTTAACGGAAAGGACATTATCTGCTTTGGGGAATTTCACCAAGTGCTTTTTCTTCTCAATTTCTAAAGAAAACCTACTCAGCGTGCAGACCATGTGAAGAGATAATCAACTGCCTTCAAGAAATAAAACTGCTGAGACAAGACGTACTGCTCAGGGAGCCTGAGAACAGGGAAGCCCTGTGCTCCAGTCAGGAGAACGCTGCCTTCCTCTTGCCCCGGTGCTCCGGCTGCGGCGAGTCCTGCAGGTGAGAGGCGGCTACGCGCCCAGCGGTGGCCTGCTCATGCCCTCAGATGAACTACTCCTGAAATGAAGAGAGCTACCTTTCAGGGTTTTTATTTGAAAATTTCCCAGTGAGAACTGACTTGCTCCTATTATAAGACATTAAACCATCATTTCTGCGATGGAGAATCCCAAGAACAAAAAGAACCCTCAGGTTTGCGGCCCCCTTGTGGTACAAGGCACGCTTGCCAGAGACTTTGCGTCTCTACCCTCGGAGAGCACTGCTCACCAGTGCCCGCCTGCTCCTCAGGCAGGGTGTGCAGGGTACCACGTGGGGTGCTCGCGGGCTGGAAGGACAACTGGGCGGGGTGGGCGGCAACGAGAGGCTCCACCAGAGAGGGCGTCATTCTCCCAGATAGCTGATGATAAGCAAAGGAGGCACGCTCTCCGGAGGTGGGGAGACCTCGTTGCTCCCTGCCCACGTGCCTGCCTCCCTCCGTCTCTCTGGGTGAGGGCCTCAGTGGCTGGGCGTTTTATGTCATAGAAACAAAGTGGCAGACTGGGCTAGAAAGTCTGCGATCAGCAGAACCAAGTGCTGAGTTCCAGACAAGAGGAGAGAGCCCACCGCCCTCTTCCTTTATGGGGAGGGAGTCAACTCTCAGAGCTAGAGAGCTTTGGTCGTGAGCAGCACAGTCAGAGAATCAGCAAAATATTTCTTGTTAATGTGGAAGATAAAATGCTGAGTAGACACGGTTTCCCCCCGAAAATCTGCAGTAGTTGATTTTTAAAGCGACTGTAGAAAATGCCATCTTTCCCACTCATTTCTCTGTGGTTAAAGTGCAGTTTCATGTGAGCACATTTTGCTGCCTATCCGCCTATATCTTTAGGCAATAACTAACAATTGTGTCAGGTTCTTTTGCTAGGATACACCCTCATATTTCTTCAGCTAAAGCATCATTTGCAAGCAGCGTGAGCCTGCCTGCGGAGCCGGAAGGACAAAGTCAGAGACCAATCTTGCAAAATGACAGAGAAACAGTGCGAGTGGCCCACTTGTTTTTGAATGATTGACATGTAATTAATAAAGGGAATGACTGCTGTTCACACTCGGAATCTCTCTGCAGAGTAGAGGACGCTGCCTCCCTTGAACCTGAAATGGTCATTTGGGATCTCCAACCTGGGAGGATCTGGTTAGTCCCAAGCAGTGTCAGGATTCTGTGTTAAATCTTGTGGTTTTAATGAACTGCCTGTGTGATTCTGGGCAATTCTGTGGTGCCTTCGTATCAAAATGTGAGCAGTTGTGGCTTTCCAAGGCTCCTCTGTGAGTGCACTTTGAGAGCACTGTCAACTTTGATGATTGTCATTGGCTGAGTCCAGCACCGAGCTGAAGCAGGGGCGGAACCTTCAGCGCCGAGGCCCACGTGCTGCCTGTCGGAGGCGCTGCGTTCCTCCCACAGAGCATCAGGTTGGATGGGGACCAGTAGCAAGTGAGCTGCAGACATCCCTCCTTTGAACATGGAAATGAAATCCCGGAGAGCAGCATGTACACCAACTCGAGACAGTAACCTTGCGCTTCAGCTGAACTCGTGTGTCTTCAGAATCTGTCTCCACCGAGGCAACATAGGCCCTACCTCCTGCTTTAACCCACTCTTGCTTTAACTGTGCCATGGTGTCTGGCAATTTCAACCTTGAAAGGGTTGTGAGGCTGGTTTCCAGATTTTAGGATTTGGTTGATGAATCTTCCTGGGGCTCTGCGTGCCCGTCTTCCCTCTCTTGGTCTTATCAAACCCCACTCATCAGAATCTTGATGCTAGCAGAAGGTAACAGCTACAGCACAGAGAAGGGTGGGTTAGCAAGTTCTGGGGCGCAGTGACACAGCACATTTTCTACTTTGAGATCATCTTTTGGGGGTGAGAACACTGAAATCGAGAGGGAAGAAGTTGCTTGTCTACAGTCTCAAACAACCTCATGCTAGCCCAAATGGTAAGAGAGGATAGAGTTCCAGCAAGGTGGAAGCTGGGGCTCAGGGTGGAAAGAAAGCTTGTGAGTCTCAGAGGGACTCTGCCTTTTGTTCCCACCCCCCACTCCTACAGAGACGTCCGGGGCAGAGTGGCAAACAGAGCAGGCCCGGCATGTCTGGTGGTCACTGCTTCTCAGTGGGGACCACGCCCCTGGCTATTCTCCCCAATTTTGTGCTGAAGCACAGCTAACTGAAGGGCTTCTTTCCCGGCACTGTGCTATAATTCCCTGTGGTCTGAGATAAACCAATTTGGAAGGAAGACTTTTATCCCACTACATGGCAAAGGGGAGGAGAGAAGCAATTGGCTCTTGCTGCAAAAAAAGCCTCAACAAATGGGAAATTCACTGCACTTGGCATTGCTTCAGAGCATTTTCAGCTTCTATTTTAATAAGGTGACATTGAAAATAACCCTAAATTTCTTTTCAAACTCAGAAAATGAAAAAAATATCTTCAGATATTCCCTGCCATAAAAAATAAGCCCAAATGTTAGGTGAAGGGATTCTAAATTATAAACCAAGAGCTCTCTGGATTGCCCTGTGACTTTAAGCCCTAAATTGATGTAGTGAACATGATCATTATTTTCTGCCAAGCACAGGTGGGAAGAGCAGAGAAGGAAGTCTCAGGTACTGCAGGTTCCTTTGATTTTTGTATCATTAAATGGTAAGATGGCAAATGGAAGCCACTGGCCCAAAGTTTAGAGATGTCACAAAATTGGGAGATAATGAAAGGGAAGCTCGCCCTGCAATTAGGGGTCTGAAACCAGGCTACTTAATTAACTGAAGTTCAGGGAACAGCAAGAGTCCTCTCGGCGCTGTCCCGAGATGCTGAAGAAAAACAGGCACCCAGAGGTCCTGGGGGGTGGGTACTTGATTGGCTTTGTCTGAGATGCTGAAGACACACAGGCTTTCAGGGGCCACTGAGGGCCTGCTTGGAGCTGTCCAAGGTGCTGAAGATAAACAGACCCCCAGAGGTGCCGGTGAAGGCTTGCTTGGAGCTGTCTGAGGTGCTGAAGATAAACAGGCACACTCTGAAGAAAACAGGCACCCAGAGGTGCCGGTGAAGGCTTGCTTGGGGCTGTCTGAGGTGCTGAAGATAAACAGGCACACTCTGAAGAAAACAGGCACCCAGAGGTGACGGTGAAGGCTTGCTTGGAGCTGTCTGAGGTGCTGAAGATATATAGGCGTTCGGGCCTGCTTGGTGCTGTCCTAGGAACTGAAGTCACATAGGAAGAGACACACCACTCTTGCTTTCCAAGACATGAGGGAGTTCAGCTGTTATCCACAGAGCTGGCCATGTTGCAAAATGTGTGCAAAATGGTATATTCTTGGGTAGTAACAGATGCATTGTGTTTTAAAATAAACAAACAAAAACTTCTATACTAATAGAGAATACGGCTTACATTCTAGTGTATAGTCAATAAGTGGCAACAGGTGGAATCTGCTAAATTGGGTGCTAAATGTCATGGGGCTGGGGAGATGAAGCCTCAAGGCTTCAGCATCAGGTCCCCCTCAGCTTCTAGTCTGCCTTGCAGATCACAGACTTGCCAGGCCTCACCTGGTGTGCGTTGCCCAGGCATGGGCAAAGGTGAACTATGAGCCACATATTAAGAGGAGGGGAGAACTAGGTATAATGGAGACAAATGGTGAGAAAATGAGAGCCTGGAGCTTTAAATCTAAAAATTCTATGAACAGCCTCACCTACACCCCCTTCACGCAGAAGGCCTGTTCTCTCTGAAGCCTGAATTCTTAAAAGATCCAGTAAATCTTAGAGCATTGTGAATACAGTTAATTGGTGTATATATTTTTGTTAGCTTACAGAATTAGTTTTTAGATGGGCAAACAAAATCTAGAAAAACTCATTGTTCAAAGCCCAGTGACTGGGGTGCAGCCAAAGCAAGCTTGAAGATGCAAAGAAGAACCAGACCCACCCCTGCTCTGGGCCATAAGCAAAGGGATCGCACTCGCCCCGTCCCCATTATTTACCTGTCCCAGGTGATCATCATCCACAACAATTACTGTAAAAAAAGAACAATGCTCTCCCAGAGCTGTAAGCCTCTCCTCTCTCTCCCTCTCCCTCTTTCTCTCCACTGATGAGATGGCACACTCTTTGAATGTATATCTCCAGTTTTTACTTTAATAAACCTGTCGATAACTCTACTTTTGATCTTGGAATTCTTTTCTCGGCCAAGTCAACGCTGTGTCACCACTGTCTTTGAATTTTTTCAATTAGGCTCTCTCTCTCTCTCTCTCTCTCTCTCTCTCGTCTCACACACACGCGCACACACACTATTTCATGGTGTGCTTTTCTAAAGAATTCTGATTGATGTGATTACTCATAATAAAACAAAGAAAAGTCAAAAAAGTAAAACGACATTTTACTACCAACTCTTGGCAAATACCCAGACCAAGCTCAATCTTTTCTCCCCAAACATCTGCCCAGATGCTAGACAGTGGGTCTAATCAAGGGCTGGGGACACAGATGATATGTCTTCTATGACTCCAAGCCCTTTATCGTGTGGATAATTTTATGTCAAATTATCAATTCTGAAGGTGAAATCATAAATCAGCAGATTGTTTGAGTGTTGTTGAGCCCAATATACTCTACTTCATTTATTCCCCAGAAGCTGCCTCTGGGGACTTTGCTGGGCTGGGACTCGAATCATTTAATTTTTCACCAGGCTATTTTGCAACTGAAAATTCTAATTTTGCAATAAGGAAAAAATTTATGTAACTCATTTATTTGATTCCTATTGAATGCCTCCCTCCACAACTCATTTAATTATGTTACTTTTTCATAAATTAGAAAGCAAAACAAAATAATCTCTCCTATTGACAGCTGTGAACCCCAGCTCAGGCTGGGCCTCCCAGGACAGGAGCTTCCAGTTACGGCAGAAACTAAGGCCTTGCCTGTGAGGAATCCCTAGCCATGTACCTTATTTCTGACAAAATAACTAAACAGAAAAAGGCAAATGACAGCACCGTCCACCTGATGCTCGTGGTGTCAGTCTCAGCTTGTTTCTTCTTTTTGTGTTCAGGAGTAGATATGTGCCAGCAGGGTTGAATATATTTCTGAAGTTGTAGTAGCCAGAAATGAAGACAAGCTCGGATCCTCTCCTGCACCTCCACAGAAGCACAGCTGGCTTACTTGCATCCTCTGACCACAGCTCAGGGCATGGCTGGCCCTGTGGAATGCACGGGGCTGGGTGAGCGGACTGAAGACCAGAGAGAGAGGTCTGCCTGCCCCAGCCTGGCTGGCGCTCCTGTGAGGGGAGTGCCTCCCAGAATTCCCATGAAATGAATTAGCAGTCTGCCCATAAAATTTGGCATAGAGGCTTCGTCCCTGCATGTCCAGATGCTGTCCAACCTCTAGAGCTGGCACTACTCCAGCCCCGCCTCCCTGGGAAGCCCTCCCGTGTTTATCCTGGGCTTCTCCTGAGCCTGCCTCTTGCTTCCCGCTGGTATCCAACCCTGACAACCAGGGGCTCCAGGGTCCCAAACTGACTGGCCTCTGACTTACTTCTCAGGCCTGCTCCCTGGTGTAAAGAATGTGGCTCTTGTACTAGACCATTCTGGTCCAACAACGTGCTTCCTATCTGTTCAGAAAAGTCATTCTTATTTTAGAAAGTAGGTCTCTACTGCAGCTCTGTGCTGCGTGCACAACTCACGTGTGGGGTGCCTTCTGGTGTCTTCAATTGAGTAAACGTGAAGGCAGGTGAAGTAGTTGCTCCGCTCTCTCTGTGGGTCCTGCCTGGTGTGTGCTCTGATCTGCAATGCTGGCCTCATGTGCCTTTGATGAGGTTTGGAGCCTGGAGTGGGCAGCGAAAACATGGGGCCTGAGCCTGGAGTTAAGCCTGTGTCTGCTCCTGTCTCTCTTTGTGGCTTTCCTCGACGACTTAGCCTCTCTGTGCTCAGGTTCCTACACTAAAGGTGGGGGTGGTAGTAAGGGAAGCTCCCACCTCACAGTCTGCCATGAGCATCACGGAGTTACACACATGAAGGATGGGAACGGGTCATGCCTTGACTCTGTTCCAGGACCTACCACTGGTGTCGGTCACCTTAGCTCCTCACAGCACTTTCTAAGTATCCAGAAGTTACAGTGAATGTGTGCCCACGGCTGGGGTCTCAGGAAGTAAACTGAACAGGAGATAGAGTAGAGAGCCACCATGCTGGTCCTGACTCAGGTCACACCTCCAACCCTACCGAAGCTGAAAAGCCATAGTGCCCCAGGCCAGCCGCATCTCAGTAAAGGGGCGGGACTGGGACAAGTCAAGGCAAAGAAGGGAAGGAATTGTGGCCTCCCAAGAGCCTTCCTCTTAGGAATGGGACAGCAATGGAAAGGGAGAAGGAGGCTACTGAGAATGCATGTGTGAAGTGTGTACTGGTTCCTCAGAAATAACACTTCTTATTATAAGAAGTGTATACCAATATAATAATATAACAATTATAACAAATTAGTAGACAAAACACAGCATCTCCTCACTCAACTCCATCAGTCTTCGGTCTCATCGGATATGAGAGAAAGGGAAAGTTTAGATTAGACAGGCCTAGGGCAGGCGGAAGTGGACGGCAGTACTCAGGCCCGAGGCCTGACTGCACAGAGGGAGGTGGACCTTGGAGCAGGCCAGTGGCTCAGTCCAGGAGCTACGGTGGCCTTGCTGGGAGGCATTGCCTGAGCAGAAACACATCACTTAGCCGGGCGTGGTGGCACACGCTTGTAACCCCAGCATTCGGGAGGCTGAAACCAGAGGATTGCAGTTTGTGGCCAGCCTCAGCGACTTAGTGAGGGACTTTTCAACTTAGTGAGACCCTGCTTCAAAATAAAGAATAAAAAATAGGACTAGGAGTGTAGCTTAGAGGTAGAATGCCCCTGGGTCCCATCCCCAGTACACAAAAAAGAAAGAAAGAAACACATCAATTCTTGGCAGAGTTTCCCCTGAGCAGCACCTGAGGGATCCAGCCTCTCTTTGGCAGATAGCTGGGGAGAAGAAGCCCTCCCCTGGGCTTCCAGAGAGGGTGCTACTTTAGTCTTGCTCCCCGGTTTTGCCAGGAGCTCCAGAGGCTCCACTCCCCGGGAGAAAGAAGCCCGGCATTCCTCGCTCTACACCCCAGACCTCCCGATCTGCCCACACCTTACCTTCTCACTCTTAAGCAAGGCAGCTCTGTCAGAGACCATGGGATTTCACCAAGAGCCTGTCTCCTTCCAGCAAGGACAACTGCAGTTGGGCTCGTCAAGATTTATAGACAATAAAAAATCTCTCGCACACAGAGAAGTGCTCGGAGCAGCCGCAGGGTGCGTCCAGAGCAGATTGCAGAGTAGGAGGACAGTCTCTCCGATGCTGATCCATCATCCCAGCCACCTTTTGACCTCCGGGTGTGTGTGTGTGTCCGTGCCGAGGAATGTAAATGTGTTCTAATTCAGCCAGCCAACTAGCCAGAGGACAGCCGGCGAGCTCCAGAGAGGAACCGGCTAGACATAATAGTAGCAGGGAGTCTGTGGGTAAACATCACATCAAACAGCAAGTGCTGAGTGCAATTGCCCTTGGTAATAAAGACTGAGCACCAGGTTTCCCTCAAAGGTGACTGTGCGGCTTATGCTGACATTAGACTGGTTTGCTCTTTTCAGAACTACCCTGGATGAAGGTCTTTGATCAACACTACTACGTCTGCACCCATGCCACGGGGCACGGGGAGCACCCTCTGGCCCCTGGGGGCTGGAAGCTGCGTCTCTCCACTAGGAGCAATACTCCGCTCACACGCGGGAGCAGGAGGCAAGACCTCAGAGCATTACTCTCAGGCTTTCCATGCACGGCACATGCCCGGGATTGAAGACACTGCCCTGCTCCTGAAAGCCGGGCTGTGCCTGTGCCTTCTGATGAGTGCCCAGTAGGCTATCTGATGCAGGGAGCTGTGGGCTGGCCAGGAGGAATGCTGCCACGGGAGAGGCTGAGGTGGAAGGGTACTGTCCTTATCTGCTCTCCCCGAAGTCCAAATGCTTCCTCCTCACTTAGAGGGGCAAGGCTGAAGGGCCTGGGTCAGCGCAGCAGAGGGGTGGAGGCTGTAGAACTGGACCCAAGCATCTCTGCTGGGGTTGACCAGAAAGCCGGACTGCTTAGTGCCGGTATGGCTGGAACGAAGGTGGCTGTGTGTGTGTGTGTGTGTGTGTGTGTGTGTGTGTGTGTGATTGAGCTGTCCTGAAGGATGGAGTTGGGCAGTAAGGCAGTAAGAGGGACTGGCTTTGAGATCCTCCGCAACCCCAAATACCACCTTCAGAGGCAGTGGGAAAAGATCATTGGTGGAAGACCCCAAGGGTGAGTGTGGCTGGGCCAATGGAAGGAGGCTGGGTTTTTCCTAAGCACCAGCAGGAAAGCTCTGCATGGGAAGCATCTCAGGGCCACTGCAGGGTACCCAGAGCAGGATCTGCTACACAAGCTCTGTGAGTCAGGATCAGATGGCAGCACGATAAGAAAGCTCCAGCCTTTTTCTCCAGGCTCCGCTCGGCCCTGGAGGAAGAGCTACAGTGCAGCATGGCACTGCGATGTCACTCAGATGAGCAGAGGGGAGGCACTGGGTGACACACAGATATACACAGGCGGCACATGGATGCGCAGCAGGCACACAGTAAGCACATGGGCAGCTACACAGGTTGCACAGAGGTGAGCGCGCCGGTGGCATACCTTGGACAGGTTTGACTTCAAAGCCAGGGTGGCGCCGGTACCAGGACATTTAATGAGCATCAGCTAGGGCAGGCCTCGGACAGGAGGGAAACGCCATCTCAGCAGGATGAGGCAGGCGCTGTGTGTGGGGCTCTGTTTCCAGCTGCCGCTTGGCTTTCCTCTTAACACTGCTGCTCACAGGCCTTGGCGAGGGCGCCCGGCACCCCAGGGGCTCTTCCTAGAGTGTGTGCATTTGGACCTTTATACTGAGCCCTTGTGTAGAAGAGTGAACCCAAGCATTGCTCACCATGGCCTGGCAGGCCTGGTGGAGTCCCCGGTGGAAGGACCCAGCCCAGGTAACCATGGTTACCAGCAGGCCACAGAGCCTCTCCTGACCATCACGTCCCTACCCTGACTCTACCAAGGGGCTCTCTAGAGGAGATCACAGGCTCACAGCTTGAGTTGTGGTCGGCACTCTTCACAGGCACATGAGGTGAAGATTCTTTTGTAACCACCCTCTCCTTTAGGCCTGGCTGCGTGGTTGCACAGCCCCCAAATCTGGCTCCTCCTTCCAAACCCTGCTCCCCTCGGCTCCCCCAGGAGGCTTGGGCTTCTTGGTGTCTTGCTGCCATCCCATCAGCAGCAGTGTGAAGGAAATGCCAGCACCAGTCTCCGAGGCCTGTCCGAGGCTAACGTGGATGAGGCGGCTAAGGCACATGGCACGGTGCCAGGCACGTCCGAGGACTCGAGCACCTGCATTTGCCTCCAAGTAGCTCAGCACCAGAACCAAATGGCAGCGCCCTGTGTGAAATGATTTTCTCTCCTTCTCGTTGAGAAAATGCTTTATTCTTGGGAAGTCTTCACAGCTGGAGCAGAAGGGCCTCAGCGACCTGTGTGAACATTAACAAGCTTGTACATTGTCTTCCAAGTTCATTCAGATCCAGGAGTGTGGCCAGGTGCCCCGAAGCTCAGGGATCGAAGCCCAGGGACCACGCTGGTCTTGTCTTCATCCTGGGACCTGAGATTGGAGCTGCTTGATCAGTGTTCCCCAATCCCCAGATCCTTCCACCAGTCACTTTCCCATGTGGGCTAAGTGCAAATGACTTCCTACAGGGGGACGAGGCTTTCTGCAAGGAAGTCGCAGACTGCAGGAACTGACCGAGCAGAAAAATGCCCCGTGTCCTCGAGAAGAGCAGAGCAGACCAGATCCAGCATGCGAGGCACACCTGCATGCCCAGTGCCTTCGGGGCAGCCTGATGTCAGGGTCAGTGGGCCTCAGGTAGCATCAGATCACCTGGAGGGCTACACCCCAGAATGGCTCCCACAAATATGCAATTCCAACCAGCTCCCAGGAGGTGCTGCCGCTGAGCCTGTAGCCCACTCTGGGGACCACTGTCCTGGATTTTGCAGGCCTGTGGCTAGTGGGAGGAGCCTGAGGGATGGAGGAGAACATTCTGCTGGACCCTGCTGCAGTGCCTGAGGCCCTGGGGAAGCTGATCTGAAGATCACACTAGCTCCTTGACACGCAGTTCTGAGGGGTTATTACAAGGATGTTTCCACTCAGTGCACAGAGCTCAGTTGCACTTATAAGAAGGTGGGCCAGCAAGCTGAGTATCTTCTCCTTGGATCTAGCTCGTGATGCCTTCCCCTGCACTTTGCCGGCTTTTTAAACAAAGCAGATGAATTTTGGGGGAAGGGGCTTCACCGTTAGTAGCTGCAATGGTCAGAAACACAGCTCTCTGGGAAAGTTTCTGTCATCTGATATTCAGTCCTGAAATATTCAACAAATTGTAAAACATGACCACATGCATTATTTGAACAAAGAAAAGAAGAAAAGTATTCTTCCAGTTGTACTGTCCTCCATCTGCTTGGTTGCCTTCCCATCCTGCTCCTCTCTGGTGGGCAGGCCAGCCCAGAACCTGGCTGGGGCTGTAGGGCAGGGGCTGTGGATGGTGTGGTGAGGGGATCGTTCCCTGTGCTGTGTTCACTGTGAGCTCTGTGGAGCAGCCATCTCTGCCCTGAGCTGTTCAGTAAACAGCGATTAAATAAGCAAGTCTGATTGCTCGTAAACACTTGTGAACTGACTTCTCTCTCTGTAGCTCTGCCGGTGCCAGGGTGTGACTCTGCACAACAGTGCTGTGGCCCAGCCTCATACGGCCAGATCTGCTGTCCCCACTGTCTACCTGCAGCTGCCCTGCAGGACTTTGGCCCTCCTGCAGAGGCCCCCGAGTGCCTGAGCCGGGGTAGAGCAGCCGCTCAGCCTTTGGCCACTCTGGGTGCCTTGCCACTGGGAGAAGGTGCTGTCCTTGGGGGTCTCTGGACCTAACATGTGGTTAAGTAGCAATACGACAAACCAAGTCTAGGGAAGGGTCTCATCCCATACTCCTTGAAGACACTACAATTTAACAGTTGAAACAGCACGTAACTGACATTTTATTTGCTATGTACATACATACATACATACATACATGTATGTGCACATCAATCTCTGTCCCTCTCGGTGGGCCTAAGAAGTAGGACTTCTCACTGCCCTGTGGGAGTGGGCGAGAGGGCTGCAGATCCTATGGACTAGCTCAAGGTCACACAGCTAGTATTGGAAGAACCATAATCAAAGTGAGCAGCTATCAAAGCCACAGGGACTCTCCCCTGCCTTCCGACCTGTGACAGGAGCCCTGGAGGCCTTTGGAGCGATGGGCTCATGTGAGAGGATGAACAAAGGCCCCAGTGGGTCAGGCCCCAGAGCTGCCAGCTTCTCAGTTGAACAGGGCCGACACTAGCTCCAGCTGTTGTAAGCCCTGGGGCTGCCAGGTCCCCATCACCGACCTGGGGGTTCCCATCACTGCCCCAGGAGTCCCCATCACTGCCCTGGAGGTCCCTATCACCACGCCGGGGCAGCCAGGCCAGGGCTCAGGAGACTCCTTGCCAGGACCCCTTTCCAGGTTGCAGAGAATCAGTTCCAGACTATACTACCAGGACCAGGAGGCCTGAGTTCCTTGCTCTGAGACACCCTTTTGTAGCCATGGAGTAACTGTACTCTTTGTACTAATCCCATGGACCCTGGAGTCTGTCATTCCATGGTCCCTGCCACTGCAGACTGCCATTTGGTGATGATATACTCACAGAGAAAAAAGGGCATGACTCTGGGTCCCCAAAATCAGGAGAGCCCTGAGACCACACACAGAGACAGGCCCAGCACACTGGGAGGGAGGGCGTCTTCTGGTTGGAGAATCCTGCGGTGATAGATGTCAAAGGCTCTCGCTCATTGCTCACCAGCTCCTCTCTGACTCCAAACTCAGGCAGGGACAGGCACTGGCATGGCTCTAAGCAAAAGTAATTCAAAACAAAGCCTAAAGAGCACTTGCTGGGCTCAGCATCTTAGTTTGTGACCCAGGGTCACATGCTCCAGCCACCTGCCGGAGGACCCGACATGCAGAAGGAAACCAGGTCACTCTGCTGTCTCTACCACCTGCTGTAGACCACTGGCAGCCACCCCTCCTCCAGGCAGGAGAGAGTCCAGCCAGGTGGAGCACCCTTGGCCAACCGAGGGGCTCAGGAGCTAAATACCACTCAGTGTTAAGTCATTGAGTGCGGGGTTGTTTGGTACACAGCGGGTCCTGTGGCTGTAGATATGGGGTACACCCATGCTATCTGGGCTGAGCATGCAACCACAGGCCCAGTGCACATCTCCCTCTGGGGCCCGCATGGCAGGATGAGGCACCTGCTCTCAGGTCCCCAGAGAGCCATCTGCCCTGCCCTGTGCGCAAGGCTCCAGGCACTGTGCACTGATTGGAGAAGGGAGAGGAAAACACCTGCTGGACCCCACTGCTGCTACAAGAGCTGCTGCCCCGTGTGTCCCGTGAGCCAACACTGAGCATTTTGTGGGGAAAGAAGGGCCAAAGGAGCAAGGGGTAGAGCTCTTCCTCCCAAGAAGCGAGCCGGGTGCCTCCGGGGCAAGCTGCACTTCAGGGACAGGATGGGCCATCGTCCTGAACAGAGGAAAGGCACGGTGCGATTTTTCTTCCTGAAATGGACTGTCTCATCTCAGCACCACCGCGGCAACGCGATTTGATGTGGCTTCACGGCACGCCGCTGTAATAATCAATACTAAGGAGATAAAGTGAGACATTTGGACAGTGATGATCCAGAGAGGAGCCCGATTGGCGGAGTCAAATTAAACAAAAATCCGAAACAGAAGCAAGACACCGACTTCCCATTATTTGAGCCATAGAAAAATTCATTTCTATAAACATTTTTTAAACAGATTTCATCCAGTTATTTCAGGATCTCGATTACTCTTGGAAACGGGACAACTGGCAATTTAAAAGCGCTTTCTTTTAACTATTCAGTGCCGAGGGAAAGCACGAAGATAACTCCATCTGAACGAGCGAGACCCGCGTGCCTCGACCTTCTCTCGACCTTCTGCATGTGCTCGGTGGCATCTGACAAGGTGTCCTCGCGTGCAGTCAGTTGGCACTTAGCAGTTCTCAGAATCCCAGAGACCATCGCATTGATCTGAGAGGGGGGGGAGGGAGAGGGAGGGAGGGGGAGAGAGAGAGGGAGGGAGAGGGAGAGAGGGGGAGAGAGAGGGAGAGGGAGAGGGAGGGAGGGAGGGGGAGAGAGAGAGGGAGAGGGGGAGAGAGAGAAAGGGAGGGAGAGGGAGGGAGAGGGAGGGAGAGGGAGGGAGAGGGAGGGAGAGGGGGAGGGAGGGAGGGAGGGAGAGGGAGGGAGGGAGGGAGAGGGAGGGAGAGGGAGGGAGGGAGAGGGAGGGAGGGAGGGAGAGAGAGAGAGGGAGAGGGGGAGAGAGAGAAAGGGAGGGAGAGGGAGGGAGAGGGAGGGAGAGGGAGGGAGAGGGAGGGAGAGGGAGGGAGAGGGAGAGGGAGGGAGGGAGGGAGAGGGAGGGAGGGAGGGAGAGGGAGGGAGAGGGAGGGAGGGAGAGGGAGGGAGGGAGGGAGAGAGAGAGAGGGAGAGGGGGAGAGAGAGAAAGGGAGGGAGAGGGAGGGAGAGGGAGGGGGATAGAGAGGGAGAGGGAGGGGGAGAGAGAGGGAGAGGGAGGGAGGGGGAAAGGGAGAGGGAGGGAGAGAGGGAGGGAGAGAGAGAGGGAGGGAGAGAGAGAGAGAGAGAGAAAGAGGGAGAGAACGCAGCTTGCAAAGACAGGTTTCTCAGTGACGAGGAACATGAAGAACTGTGGTCGTGGGCCGAGCCCCCACTGTACTGAGATGAAGCTGGCGGGTAGGCAGGGCTCCCATGGAGAGCAAGCCCCCATTCTTTTCAACATTAGTGAGCACCTATGAGCAAGAGTTGGGGTGACTGTGGGCAGCACCGGGCAGTTTCAAATGTCTGCAGGCCAGGAAGCCGGGGGGTGGACGGCCCCCATGAGGCAGCCTGGGGCTCCTGCTTTAGGGGAGGAGGGGACACCACACCTCTGTGTTGGCCTTCGCTCTGCTCTGCCCAGCAGTGGCAGAGAGACAGCCAGAAACACATATTAATTACCTCTTCAAATGCCTGGGATCCTGCCCCGCAGGCTTTTATGATGAGTGGCCAGCGGCCGCTTCCCAACCATGTGCTCTCCTCAGAGGAAGTTTTGCGATTTTGTTTGGTAAAGAGTTCTGTCTCAGTCCATGCCTAAGTTGAGGCTCCCCATTTTGCCTCAAATTTGCCATGAAGACCACTGATCAGGGTCCCCAGCTAATGGAGAACCAAGCACCCTGCTCATGACTTGCCCAGACTGTGAGTCTCAGAGTCAGCAGAGCAGCACAAATTGTTCCTCCCTCCCCCTCCCTCCCCCCTCCCTCCCTCCCTCCCCCCCCTCCCTCCCTTCCCTCTTCCATCCAGAAGCATTTACTGAGGGCTGGCTATGCAGGAACAGAGCATATGCAGTGGTATAATAAAGACCCACACTTCACTGTGGGATTAGAAATGCCACTAAGGCAGTGAAACACTTCATAAGAGAGGATATCTAATTTAGGTCTTGAAGTCTGACAAGGAAAGAGAGAGAGAGAGAAAGGAAGGAAGGAAGGAAGGAAGGCAGGCAGGCAGGCAGGCGGAAGGGAAAGGAGGAAGGAAACTGCAGCGGCCTCCTCCGGCAGGCGTGCTGTGAACACTGCCGCAGGGCGTCCAGCAAGGACGGTGGTGGTGACTCCCAGGAGGGGGTGCGCACACGGGTGTCGAGGCACACACACTTGAGAAAATGACCCACTCTCAACAGGGCTGCGGAGTTTAAAGGTAAAATCACAAGAAAGCATTCCTTGTTGCCAAGCAGCTGGGGGGAGGTTAACGCGCTGGCGCTCCGTGCCACTGGGTGACACGGGTCAGCTACACGTGAGCACCAGTGACTCGGCGGGGGGCCTGGACCTTTAAGAGTCCCCATCCTTTGGCCTTCAGCGATCTGAAGCGAGGACCACGATCCATGCAGCAACTCTGTCGTCCGGCGCTGTGCGTGTGAGCAGCGTGGCAGCCCTGGGCAGCCAGCAGGACGGAAGACTGCTACCTGGGTCATCGTGCGGTCACCTTCTTGCTGTGCCTAATCTCCTCTTATAAGGCGATCAGTCAAACTGGACGAGGGCCCACCCTACTCAACCCTAATTACCTCTTTAAAAGCCTTGTCTCCACATGCAGTCACATCACGGGCTGCAGCTCTGTGTATAAAACTGAAAGGAACATCACTCATTCCACCACAGAGGTCAAGGTTTAGCTAGCACAGATTTAGGAGGGGGAGCGACTGTTGGGTAGGCAGTGAGTGACCACCCACAGTATACTTGCAGTAAGAAAAAGTGCTCCTAATTTTACCGATGCTTGTCTCTGCGCTGTTGTGGAGTGTAGGTTGAGTTTCACTTTGGTTTTGTACAGAGCTGGATTTTGCAGAGCAGAAAGGCGAACGTTTTAGAGAAAGACCTCCAGGAATTGTCTCAGTTTCTCCCACTGTGTATTGCCTGGACACTAACCCGCACGTACGCAGTGCAGAACTTTATAAAATTGGTGACAGGATAATGGTGGTAGGACTATGAATTGCACAGTTCTCAAACTCAGAGCTGAAGATGCTTGGATTCCAGCCGGCAAAGGAGAGCGACCGCAAAACACACCCGGGTGTTCTCCAAAGACCTAAGAAAATGTCATTTGGGGGAAAAAAAGTTCCACAGAGTTTGCGGCATGTGCCGGAGTAAAACAGATGACAAAAACATACAAAGAAGATGGAGAGTAAAACTGCAATATAGTGCTATAAGTTTTTATATCAAAGGTGCGGTTATACAGTAGAGGAAGGTTGCTTGTGGTATCTTAATTATGCACATTTCCTATAAAGAATAATATATTATTACCAAGTGATATTTATTCTCAGAATACAAAGTGCTTTACATTAAACATCAATCAATTTAATTCACTATATTAAATAAAAAAAACTCACAAACCTCAATCTGTGTGGGAAAGACATTTGACAGAATCTAGCATCTGTCCCAGGTGAGACAGCGGCAAACTGCACAGGAGGGACCCACGCTGGAGTGCGCCCAACAGAGAGCTCTCCACCGTGGAGTCTTTGACCTCACGTGTAAGGTCTCCAGTGTTATTCTGCCTTGAAATTGTTTTGACTCTTTAAGAATTTCTAATTTTCATATGACCATGCTATCTGATTTTAAGACTTATGAGAAAGCTCTTTTCCACATGAGTAGAGACAGACTGGGTGGTCAAAGGAGCAGAAGTTGACATCTACTGGCGAGTGGAGAGCCCGGGCGGCCAGGACAATAGAACACAGAACAAAGAATTGGCAAAATCAATTTTTTCATGACTCTGTAAATTGACCGTATGCTTACAACAATCTTAGGAGCATTTATTTAATTTAAGAAAAAATGGAGCCGGGCGTGGTGGTTCACGCTTGTAACCCCAGCATTTGGGAGGCTGAGACTGGAGGATCGCAGTTTGCGGACAGCCTCCGCTACTTAGTGAGGCCCTCTGCAACTCAGTGAGACCCAGTTTCAATATAAAGAGTAAAAAATAGGGCAGGGGATGTAGCTCGGAGGTCAAATGCCCCTGGGTTTCATCCCCAGACCCGCAAAAAAAAAAAAAAAAGGCTAAATTTTGATATTGTATCCAAAACACAAATAACTCCTATAACTTGATAAGAAGATAAATAATCCAATAAAAATGGTCAGAGCAGTTGGATAGACGCTTCAATAAAGTATTAGGTTATACAGTTGAACTATACACTTAAATAAGTGTGATTTATTCTGTGTAAATTAAATCTCAGCGGAATTGATTTTGAATTTTAATATTAAAACTCGGCAAAATGTCTGAAGAGACACTTGCCAGGAGCATATCTATAAATAATCAATAAGCACATGAAAGCTGTTCAATATCATTAGTATTATCAAAAGCCGAATCAATCCCCAGGGAGATGGGACAATGTAATGTTAGTATGGCTAGCACTTTAAAATAACAACTTTTTGGTGCTCTTGAGATGCAACTGTAATCCTCTTAAATTTCTGGAGTGATTAAATGTGCTACAACCACTTTGAAAAACCGGCTGACAATATGTTATAAATTTAAACATACACTTTTCACATAAGTCAGAAACTCCACTCATGCACTTACGAAAAAGGAACAAAGGCATATGCCCACTCATTGAGTTACACACAAAAGAATATGTCCCTTTGATAATAGTCCAGAAACTTGGGACAGCTAGCCAGTGTATGGGGTGAGGCAGATGACCAGAGGGGTGTGTCCATGTTGATACAGCGCTGAGGCTTCATGGGTGTGTCCGCGTTGATACTGTAGACACTGCTCAGTAATAAGAAGGAAAGCAAGCCGATCCTCCTGAAAACAGATACAAGCCTCAGACACATTATGTCAACAAAAGGTGGGATACAAACATGTACACACTGCAAACTGCTCTCACAGGAAGTTCTGCATCAGGCAGAGCTAGCGGGGCAGACAGCAGGCGAGTGTGGCCAGGGGCCCGGGGTAGGTCTTGGGTGGCCTGCCAGGGTGCTCTTGGGTGATGGAGATGTCAACCGAGACGGTCACGGTGGTGTTTACAATGATCAAAGCATTCAAAACAGGTGCATCTGACTGCGCACAACAGACACCTCAGTAAAATTTATTTAGCAAGTTAATGAAACAAACCCATGAAAAACAAGTCCTAAATATTCAGCGTTCCTCTACGATCAATTCACCTGTGGAAGAACTTCAGTGGGAGAAGGCCAAGCATTGCCCGACGTAGGAGAACTCCTGGCATGCCATGAGGACACCGTGTGCCCACGTGGCTCGCAGCTGTCCGTGGTCCCTGCATGGGGACCACAGCGGGGGTGCTCTGTGGGCATCCCCGAGGAACCTCTGGAATCAGCTACTGGCACGCATGGGGCGGAGAGGCATCCAATGAAAGTTCCCTTTCAGGAAGGTGCCACTGAAAGGGGACAGTACTGAGACAGCCAACCCCAGCCAAGGAGAGCCTGGGGTGTCGGGGAAACAGCAGCTGTGAAGGCGAATTCTCTCCGCTCACTCTGCGGTCCCTGTGCCCCCACAAGTTGACTGCTCCTCCATGATCCCATGTGGATAACCAGGGCGATGATCTTTGGATTTGAGAGGCAAAACCAAAGGAGAGCTTAAGCCAAGCAGACAGAGGGCGGTTATGCTTGTGGCCTTGTGGGATGGCCCTGATAGCAACCATTGGTAGGCGGGGACATGCGATTCTCTCCCTTAGAATAATCTCAACCAGGAAGTGTGAATCAGAGGCACCTAAAGAAAAACGCAGCTGCCACTGTGTAAATGGAATAGGGCGAGAGTGATACTGAAGGGAGGCCTGGGGCGTCACTCGAGAACATGAAGCGGGGTGGGGAGTGGGGCTCCCCCGGTCCGTGGAATATGCAGGAGGTCCACGGAGCCGGGGACCTGGAAAGACCCCGCCCGCGTGCTCCGGAAGCCAAATGCACAGGGCCGTTTCTGCTGGTGTGCGCAGACCCTGGATGGCACTTTGGGGACACTGCCCTTTTACTTCCCAGAGAACTCTGAGCTGCAGAGTTCAGTGTCTTGCTCTGTGTCCTCAGAAAGTAAATGCTAGGGCTGTGATCCTGGCGGTTGGACCCAGAGCCACGTTGTCCACAAAGCCAGGTGCCTCTTGGAGATCCTGAGCTCGCTGATGATGGAGGGGAAGACAGAGCAGAAGAGTGAAGGGATGGGAAAAAGAGTGGAGGAAGCAGGAGAGAAAAACAGGTAAGTAGGGCTGCAGCAAAGCCAGAAACTACCATGCACAGAGAGGCCATCCAGTGGAGGGAGCAGGGAGCAGACCAAAGTGTTTGCACAAACTATATCTGGTACGAGGGCAATATTCACACTAGATAAGGAATTTCTTCAGCTTGATAATCAAACAACTCAATTAGAAACATCACTACCAATCTCACCAAATACGAGGGGAGAAGTGGGGTGGTGCAGAGGGAAACAGCAAGTCCTGGGTGCGTGGATGTTTGAGTCTCACTGTGATGTGGAATTTTAATGCACCAACAAAAGCATCAAAATAGGGAAAGGACTTGAAGGAATTTCTCCAAAGAAGATAAACGATGGCCAACGAGGATGAAAAGCTCCTCAGTATCACTAATCATCAAGGAAATGGGGATCGAAGCCATGAGACACCACCTCACACCCATTAGGATGGCTATCACACACACACACACACACACACTAACAAGAAATAACAAACGTTGGCAAAGACATGCAGATGGGAGCTCTTGTGTCATTTTGATGCGATGTAAAATAGTGTACCTGCTGTGGAAATCTGATGGCAGTTTCTTGAAAAAAATATTAAAAATAGAGAATTACTACCATATGACCCACAATACTTTGTGGGTATCTAATTCCCACATTTTTAAGTTAAAATGAAGGGAATGGAAATAATGGGGACATTGGACTTGGCATATTCCCTGTGGAAAGATGCAGGGAGAAAAAAAAAAGACATGGAGATTCACAAGTGGAAGGGGAGCGCGTGGGTGGTGACTTCTCGAGCTATGGAACACCCAAGCTCATCTGCAATTTGCCGAGGTGGACTCTGTCGATGAGTGCACGGAAGTAACTGCGGGAATGACATTAAAACAGGTATGTTTAAGATATTCAGTGTCTTTTGAAGCCCACCATCCGCCCCCGTAAGAAATCCTAAATAACTTCTAGCGAGCCACGTACCAACTGTCCTTTAGTTCTGAGGCTGTGCAAGGCAGGCCCTTCGCAGCGATCTCAGAGGATTGATGCAGCAGAGTGGGCTGATGGTAATTAGAGCCCCGGAGAAGTCTGTCCTTGGCGTGGGATAGGACTCCCCCTCCGCAGAGGGGGTGCTGGGTGGGTGGGCTGCGTGTGCTTCCAGCCGTCAGTCCCTAACTCCTAGGAGCGGGGTGGGGGGGGGCGTTGCTTTTGAAGTTGCCTCTCTGGAGACTTCGCACCAGGGTTGAAACAGCTGAGTTGTTTGCCAGGAAGGGCTCTGTGTATAGACTGATAGATTAAGAAAGGACATTCTTTTCTTCTGGCACTTATTCTCTATTTGCTGAAGCATTTTTCCTGGATCTCTTGCGTTTTCTTGTTTGCTTTGCCTTAGCTGAGCATTCAGGGCAGCGAGGGTGCTTACCTAGCAGGCTGACGACACGCATCACGTGTGTCATGCTGCTAGTGTTGAACTGTTCCGTCCACACATCCATCTACTGACCTCTTGCTCTGACCCACCTCATCTTATACAGAAGTACGGCACCGAGTGCTGGAGAACCAGAGGTCTTACAGCCGGGGCAGAAAGACCAACACGGTGAGACGTCCTGGTCCCTGGTGCCAACTCTGTGTGCATGCAGCGGGGATGGTGTGCAGCCCTGCCTGGAACCCAGGTGCTCAGGAAGGGACTGCTGGGAAGAGCTTCGAGGAAGCAGAGGCTGACACACAGAGCAGCAGGTGGCAGGTGAAGAGGAGGCATGGCAAGGCGTGCTGCCCGGGGACCGCCTTTTTCTGGGATGGAAAACCTGGACCTGGCTCAGGCTCCGCCCACTTCTCCTTGCCCTGGGCTTCCCTAAACGGGGCTAGGTCCTTGTTTAACAGGGGCCACCTTCCTCTTGCCGTTCCTATAACTCGCCTACCTCAACCATGCCTCGATAGCTCCTTGTGGGGAGAAACTACTGCTCCATGGATGAAATATGGGAAAGTGGGAAGGGTTTTGTGAACAGACTGATAGATTAAGAAGGAGCAGCAGCTCGGGTTGCAGTAGCACACGGCCATGAACCCTGTGGCTTAGATGACAGGCATTTATTCTGCATGGAGTCTGGACACTCAGGATCGAGGTGCCTGGGTTCGGCTTCCGGTGATGGCTTCCTCCTGGAGTGGAGATGACCATCTGCTTGCCGGCCCTCGCCTGGGGGAGGCTCAGTGCTCGCCACTCGTCCTCTTCTTTATGTGCACCACTGCCGCCATGGGCTTTCTCCCTGGAGCTCATCCAGTCTCCATCCTTGCCCAGGGGCCCCATCTCCAAGCATCGTCGCACTGATGCTAGGGCTCCTACATCTGGGTTTGGGGGCACTAACAATCCATCCATACAAGCCTCTAAGATGTGCAGAGGAGAAAACATTAGCCCCAGAAGCCAAAGTAGGTGTGGCATGACTTTTAAACTTTCCTTATGACCCACGAGGCAGGTTCACATACATTTGGGGACCTCACAGACCATTTCCTGCTGTTCACTGAATTTCGTAGGAGGAGTCTCCTCCAGGGGCAGCTCCCTGTTTCAAAGCAGCAGACACAGCTCTGGGGCTGGACGTGGGAATACTGTGTCCCTGCTGGAGGATGCTGGGGCTCCATCTCCCCCACTGCACCCCTTCCCGGCCTCTGCAGAGCTTGGGAATCCTGGTGGCTCTAGCATCTTTCCTTCGTGGACTCTCCATGAGAAAGGGGCCCCGGTGGGTATCAGCAGCGGCACAAGTGACGGCGTCTCAGAGCATCTCGCTGCTCGGCAGTACCGATGCAGCCATTCCTACGCTGAAACCACTGCTCTCTACCTACAGCCCTTCACGCCCTCTTCTATGGAAGGCCAAGTTCAAGTGCGCTCTCAGGAGTGGCATTGCTGCTGGGTGATTCTGCTTTTCATGATGTTCTGTGTGAAATTGAACGAGGGAATCTTTTCGAGTGTGGTTCAAGGGCTGGGATGTAGCTCAATGGCAGAGCACTTGCTTATCATGCCTGAGGCCCTGGGTTCATCTGGCACCAAGTGGATGTACACACACACACACACACACACACACACACACACACACACACCCTCCTGACTGCTGTTCAGCCCACACTCATGCAGTGGCAGGAATGAAGCCTGATGTTTCCTAAGATGTGGGAGAACTAGGAGGCCGCAGCTGGGCCCTCCAGAATGAGGCGCCTCCCGAGCCAGCAGGAGCACGTCCTCACCAGGGGTTGAGCACCACAGCCCGCCGTTCCGGTAGGAATGGATGGAGAAAGGCGGGAAGCCGTTGAGGTAGTGGAGGCTGGATGTCAGGGTGCACAGGCACCCCCTGCACTGGCCACTGGAGTTAGAGGCCAGCAGGCAAGGGGCTGCCTGCCCCATGGTGCTCAGCTGGAGGACACAGAGGGGCGGGGCATTAGTCTAAGGTGTCACGAAGGTATCCTGCAGTGTCCATGTAACCTGTAAGGTCGATCCAGCTGTACCACTTCTGTGGGTCTTTCCAATGGGACTGAAATCAGAATGTTGTAGTAATACATGCATAGCCATGTTTTGTAACAGACCAGCTCGGCCGGAGCACTGGGACCGTTGGGACAGGGGTCTTAGAAGGTGGGCAAGGATTTGGCTGAGGGTGACAAACAGACACAGACAACTCAAGGATGTTGTATTTGAGTGTAATTTATAAGGTAGTGGGCAAGGAATATATACAGTATAAAGAAATAGATTATATTATTGGATAACTTTGGCTTACATATAAGTTATTGTTTTTTAGATCAATGACTTTTATATATAGTCTGACTAGGATACCCATTATTGTATACAGTTTAGTTTGGTAGCACATGTTGACCAGTTGTTAGACTTGTGGTATAACATTTTTTTTTGTATGAAGAGGTTAAAGTTATAACTAGAAGTTATTGTTAAAATTTTTTAAAATATTTTTTATATATTGTAATAAGTTTTTTTGTTTTGTTGTGTTTTTTAGGGGGACATTTGTTAAGAAACACTAAACCGGTCTTGTTTTAGTTAATTTAAAATAGGATAACCTTTTACCATTAATATTAACCCATCTATCCCCTATCTTTGTAAACTCTAGTAAATGGTACCGATTAGCTTTTTTTTCCCTAGGGGGTTGTCACAGCCTATTTCCAATAATGTAAGAAGGACCAAACTTAGTCATAATAGTGGGAGGCGTGGGCCCTTTTTCTTTAGCCTCCTTCTTTCTTTTAACTGTTTAAGCTTTTTGTATGACTAAGTTTTTAGGGGGGCTTTTTAAAAGTATTTTTTTTGTAATGTATCTACTAATGTGCTGAAACCCCCTTTCTCTTCTCTAGCCAATTTTATTATAGCTTGGAGCAAGGCAGGGGGCGTCTGAGAGCTCAGCCATATTATCAGAAAATTTATCTTCTACGGAATCAGTTTTACTTGTTTCTACAGTCTTGATTTTGGGACCTCGTCCTGTATCACCGGAGCCATGTTTGTGAAAAGTTAATAGAATCATTACCCAAAGGACAGTAGCTGCGGAAGAACATCTAAGAACAGGGAGTACTCTGACCAGGAACCATTTTTTAGGGCTGCTTCCTTGAAGCTTGTGCCACGTCATGCGTGCAGGGTCACGCAGACTCCAGGGGAGGCAAGGTCGTGGCGATGTTTAGAGCAGCACAATTCACAAGAGTCAAATTATGGAAGCAACGTAGGCGTCGATCAGCGGATAAACGGATTATAAAATATGGGCTTACACACATGGGATTCTACTCAGCAACCAAGGAGAACAAAGTAATGTTATTTGCACAACATGGTGGACCTGGAGAGCGTCATGTTAAGTGGGCTCAGCCAGGCACAGGGAATGAAGGGCTGTGTGTTCTCTCATTCGCAGAAGCCAGGGAGCAATGGGGAGCCCAGAGGGACTTTGGATGATGGAGGGGAAACCCCAGTGGAGCCAGGGAGGGGCTCGGGGAGGAGGGAGGAGGCAAGGTCAGTGGCAGAATCGCTTGCACTGAAAGGAGGTCCACGTGTGGGAACTCCAGAATCAACCTGAGGACCTCTATGGGGAAGGGGATGGGAGGGGCTGAGGGGCCCACCAAGGGCTCCGAGCGTGCATGTCGCCATCACTCTGAAATCCATTGTGATGTGAGATGATGTAAGAAATAAGACATGTGAAAGACGCCAGGTCACCAAGGAGGTCACCATCACCCTCGTGTGGTCACCATCAGCCTCGTCCCAGGCCCTCACGGCGGAGGTTCCACCCTGGCTCGTGTGGCAAGGGCCATCTGTCAACACGGCTTTACGATTCTCCTTGCTGCTCGGTGCCTCCTCTAGCTATGACGATGGTTCTCGATGTGTGTGCCAGGGACCCTCTCTGGGGACACCTGCTGGTGTTTGGAGATGTTTATTGATTACATGACCCGGGGGGAGAGACTGCTGCTGACACCCAGGATGTAGAAGCGACAAACACTGCTCGGTGCCTCCAGTGCAGGGCGGCCCCACCTGGCAGATTCTTGTGGGCCGCAGAGTGGGGTGGATACACGCTGCTTCAGGAGATACCCTCCCCCCAGCACCACGATTGTCAAAACAGCACCCAAGAAGGGAACGCCATTAGAAAACAACTTTAGGGTTATTTCACTGGGGACTTTCAGCACACCATGAGGTAGGCCCATCTTATCTTACATTTTATATAGAAACTGAGCACACGTGGTGGTAATGAATCTAGAAATATTTTTAATATTAAAGACCTTATCAAGGTGTTTATAGTATGTAGGCATTATGCTAAGTACCATACACAAATTATGCCATTTAAGCTTTTTAAAACCTTGTGAAATAAAGATTAATTAGCCATTTTATTTATAATATATCATTGAGGATAAAAGAATGAAGACCTATTAGTATCAAATAGCATCTGTTGGAAAGACTTCTTCATCCACTGAACAGTTTGCTTTGACCCTGCTCTTTTTCTTTGTACTTGCGTGGTGTATTTTAGAATCAGTTTAACAAGATCTATTAAAAAAAAAAACTTTTGTTTACATTGATTGCATTAAAATTCTACATAAATCTAGGAGGAATTAGCAGCTTTGAAATTTTGTCTTGTTGTCCATAAATGCAGTCCATTTCTGTACTTTTTCAACACATTTTTATAATTCTCAATTAAGTTATACAATTTTATCCAGAAAGAAATTACCCTCTTTTTGTCAGTTTACTCTCAAGGACTCATCTTTTATTGTTGCCATTGTAAATATATATTTTAAATTATACACTCCATTTATTTCATCCATTATGGAAATGCAAATAACGTGTATATTGATTTTTCAAAAAAACTTGCCAAACCCTATTTTTATCCATTCAGTATTCGCTCTAGAAATTCTAACATGTATATTTGACTTGACAAAGTTAAATTTTAATAAGTCTTTTTTTATGTCTCTCCAAGTGTATGTGTTATTTTTGAGGAGTGATTTAGTTCTGACTTCATTTCTAACCTCACAAAGGCTTCTCTTCCTACCGTTGGCGCAGAGGTCAGCAGTCTCGTGTTCTGACACACCTGCCTTCTCTGCTCCTCTCCGCACCTCTCAGCCCTCCGGGGCCTGGACGACACTCTTCCTTGCAGGGGCCTCCGTACAGCTCCCATAGTGGGGTCTGTGGGGTGGGCGGCTCTGAGGAAGCCCGTTACTCCCCCAGGTCTTCATTTGGTCTTACCTCGGTGGCCCACGGATGTTGGGTTCTGTGGTCTATAGTTATCAGAGAAGCTGAACTCGATTCTTTCCCTGTTCATGTATCTTTAAATAGACGTTTTTGTGCACTGTACTCGTACGTCATGAGTGATAAAGACGCACGCGCACTTGGTTCTGTTTGTGTATCGATTTCTTTATGCATCTGCTGTTCTATCACTTACTAAGAGAAATGTGCTAAACTCGCCCTTGTCATTGTTAATATGTCAGCTTTAAAGAATTCTGCTCAGGTTTGTCTTGTACACCTCAAGATGTATCTACTGCGCACACACGTGGCACTCTCTGTTACTTCAGGACGGGTTGTCCTCAATCGCTCATAATGGCTCTTGCTTCAGGTATGATTTATGTAGGGACATGTCATGGCCCCATGTACGATGTGAACATACAAACTGGCTTTCTTTCTTTCTTTCTTTTTTTATTTTGTGGTACTGGGGTTCCTGGAAGCCCTTCTACCTCCGGGTACACTCCCAGACCGATTTTTACATTTTTATTTGGAAACAGGGTCTCCTAAGCCAGCGCGCACGGCTGGCTTCGAACCTGCGTGATCCTCCTGTCTCTGCCTCCCAAGCGCAGGGATTACAAGCGTGTGCCACCACGCCCAGCCAAACTGGCTTTTTTCTGGTAGAATTTGTATGCACCTATGATCACGGGGCCCGGGAAAATCTCTTAGCAGTGCTCCTCTTCATGGAGGTCATAGGATGTAGTAATGTAGGAAGCTCAGGAGTCTACCTGGGATCAACGTGGAGCCAAGGCTGGGGAGGGGAGCCAGGCTCCTGCAGCACATCCTGTGCAAACCCTCCCAGTGGGCAGACGCCTTTTCTCGGGTTCTTTATTACCAAGTGCAACCTCACAGCTCGTGCTGTGGGAAGAAGAGGGCGCGCTGCGGCGGCTGGCCTCAGCGGAGGACCTGCCTAACAGGAGTCTGTGCTTTTAGCTGTGCCCGCCCCAGGCATCCAGTCCCCACTTGGATGCTCCGGCATCGGCTCTATGCCGAGACTGGCTGGGGACGGGCTCACTGAGCTGACCTCCTCTGTGACCATCACCCCAAAGCCTCCTTCAGCTAAAGCAGGGGCTGCAGGGTCCACAGCTCCGGACACTCGAGATGCCCAGGGATTCCAGGAGGGCGCTTGGCACTGTCTCTGGGTATTGCCCACCCCTTCTCACGTCTCTCTCTCTCCTCTCTCACTGGACACACACTCCGCTTTATCCTCCACCCCCCTCATCTTTGCTTGTACATGGCCTGAAAGTGCTCCTGCAGGCATTTTCTGGCAATTCCTGGTAATTTCTCACTCCCTCCGTCTAGTCCGCTTCACAGTCTAGTCATTGTACCTCAAACCTCAGTCTCTGTGTTTTTAATTTCTAAAGGGCTTGTTCCATTAATTGGCGAATTCACGTGCTAGCCTTTGTGAATTCTCGTTCTTTGGCCTCAACGTTAGCATGCCATTTTAAATATTAAAAAGCACACACTGACCTATTAGGCTTTCATTTAAACATATCAAGCATGCAGATTTTACATTCGGCATTTTATAATTGCAACACCAGCAGTGTTGGGATCGCTCCTTTTGGTCTCGTTTCCTCCTCTCCCACACCCTTTGCTTTCTGAAACGTCCCTTTCATCTTCCTCTGGCCTCTCTCCAAGGACAGGGTTACAATGTGCCCAGAGGTTCACAGCCCATCCTGCCAAAGCTGTAGCCCCTCCCAGCAGGGCAGTCGCCTTCTGTGGTGCACACCGTGGGCACATTCTGAGACCCACACTAGGTGTGCACGGGCGAGGGTCGTACACTTTGTCTTCTTTCTCCTTCTCCACCTGGGGTCAGGTGCCAGGTAGGCCCGGCCCTGGCGGTCCTCCCTGCAGGAATCCGGCCTCCGGGATGTCACCTTCTGGGTCCTACTTCACCTGTATTCATAGGCAGCCCTGTCCTGCTCCTGATTCCCAGAGGGAAGCAGCAGCCTCATTCTCGCACACTGGTGAAGATCCAACCAGGTGAGGACTTCCCGTAGCTGCCTCTCCCCACTTGGGGTTTTCTTGTCATTTGTGACCTCTGAGAGCTTTCCCGACTTTTTGGCCAATCTAGCCTTTGTTTATTTTATTTTTTATGTTATTATAAGCATATTAGTAATTATATTTAATGTAAACAGCATGAACACATTAGAAGACAGAGATCATAGATTGTGCTGTATACAAGAAATCCATTTTATTTATATTTATTTATTTATTTATTTATTTATTGATTGTGGGTCTGGAGATGGAACTCAAGGTCATTCTACTTCTGAGCTACATCCCCTCCCCTATTTTTTATTCTTTATTTTGAAACAGGATCTCACTAAGTTGCAGAGGGCCTCACTAAGTAGCTGTGTCTATCCACGAACTGCGATCCTCCAGTCTCAGCCTCCCAAATGCTGGGATGACAAGCATCCACCACCACACCTGGCTAAAAAATCCATTTTAAATATAAAACAAAGTTAAGAATAAATGAATGGAAAAGACATATCATCAAACACTTATAAAAAAATTTTCCCAGTGTGGTGGCAAATGCCTGTAATCCCAGTACTTGGGAAGTTGAGACAGGGGGATTTTTGGTTCTGAGCCAGCCTTAGAAATGCAGGGAAACTCTCAACAACTTATCCAGAGCCTGTTTCAAAATACAAAATAAAATAAAGCTGAGAGTCTACCCCAGAGGTAGAATCCCCCCTGGTTCATCCCCAGTACCACATATGCTTGCACACAGAAAAATTTAGATTGTTTATATTAATATCAAAACAAAAATATTTCGAAATATTACTAGAGATATTGACTGATTGCATGATCCTAAAATGGTAAAAAGGTCAAGAAAATATAGTAATTCTTTTTTTTTTTGATGGTTCTTTTGTTGAAGCTCCATCTCTCTTTTCTACTGGAAATTTCCCTGGGGATACTGATCTCTGAATGATCCATTTCTTTTTTTATTTTATTGGTGCACTATAGTCTCACATCATAATGTGGATGATATTTACAGTGGCATGCATTCACCAGCGCTTGGTGCTCTACCCCCTGCTTCCCTTCCCCCCAACAATGAGAGTGCAGGTATTGCATGCTACATTCACACTTGTACACATATTCGAATGTAGCTCCTCCATTAATCAACTTCAGCCTTTTTCCTCCCTTACCTTTCCTTTTTAGCTTTGCTGAGGTTTCCCCTCCCTTATCTGGAGTCCCTCTGGTATCCCTGATACTGCCTCATTTGGGCATGTTAGAGGAAACAGATGTCCCTTTTCTTTCTGTGCTTGGCTGATCTCACTTAACATAATGTTCTCCAGGTCTTTCCATCTTCTCGCAAATGACATGGTTTTGTTCTTTATTGCTGAGTAGAATTCCACTCTGTGAATTTTCCATAATTTTACAATCCATTCATCTGTTGATGGAGACCTAGGCTGGTTCCATATTTTGGCTATTGAGAACTGTGCTGTTATGAACATGGGTATGCATATGTTATTGTAGTTCTCTGATTTCAAGCCCTTTGGAAAGATACCCAGGAGTGGTATAGCTGGATCATATGGTGAGTCCCTTCCCAGTTTTCTAAGGAATCTCCACACTGATCTCCATAGTGGCTGAACTAGTTTGCACTCCCACCAACAATGTAAAAGAGTTCCTCTTTCCCCACATCCTCGCCAGCAATTGCTATTTGATTTCTTTATGCTTGCCTCTCTGATTGGGGTTAGATGGAACCTCAGTGTAGTTTCTGTTTGCAGCTCCCTGATGGCTAGTGATGTTGAACATCTTTTTCATGTATCTATTGTCCATTTGTATCTCTTCTTTTGTGAAATGTCTATTTGATTCAGTTGCCCATTTCTTGATTGGGTTGTTTGTTTTGCTAGTGTAGAGTCTTTTGAGCTCTTTGTATATTCTGGATATTAGCCCTCTATCAGAGTGGTGGCTGGTAAAGATCTTCTCCCATTCTGTAGGCTTCTTCTTTAGGTTCTTTTTTGTGTATGTGGGTTTGAGGATGTAACCCAGGGGCATTTGACCTCCGAGCCACACCCCTTGCCCCTATTTTTTATTCTTTATTTTGAAACAGGGTCTCACTAAGTTGTAGAGGGCCTCACTAAGTGGCTGAGGCTGTCCACAAACCGCGATCCTCCAGTCTTAGCCTCCCGAATGCTGGGATTACAAGCGTGCACCACCATGCCCGGATCTCTTTAGATTCTTGATGGTTTCCTCTAATGAGCAGAAACTTTTTAGTTTGATGCCATCCCACTTGTTAATTCTTGCTTTAGTTTCCTGCGCTTTGGAGGTCTTGTTGAGAAAGTTACTGCCTGTGCCTATATGTTGGAGTGTTGAGCCTATGTTCTCCTCTAATAACTTCACAGTCTCTGGTCTAATTTCCAGGTCTTTGATCCATCTCGAGTTGATTCCTGTGCACAGTGAGAGGTAAGGACTTAGTTCCATCTTTCTACAAATGGATAGCCAGTTCTCCCAGCACCATTTGTTGAAAAGGCTGTCTTCTCCAGTGTATGAGTTTGGCTACTTTGTCAAAGATCAATTGACTATAAGTGTGCAGATTTGTTTCTGTATCTTCTATTCTGTTCCACTGGTCAGTATGCCTGTTGTTGTGCCAATACCATGCTGTTTTAACTACTATTGCTCTGTTGTATAATTTGAAGGCAGGGATTGTGATGCCTCCTGCATGGTTCTTATTGCTGAGGATTGCTTTGGCTATTCTGGGTCTTTTCTTTCTCCATAAAAAATTCATGAATGATTTTTCTAGGTCTATTTAGAATGTCATTGGTATTTTGATAGAAATTGCATTGAATCTATCGATCACTTTTGGCAGAATGGCCATTTTGATGATATTTATTCTGCCTATTCATGAACAAAGGATATCTTTCCATCTTCCAAGGTATTTTTCATTTTATTTCTTTAATGTTTTATAATTTTCATTGTAGAGGTCTCTTCTGTCTTTGGTTAGGTTTATTCCTAAGTATTTTATTGGTTTTCAGGTTATTGTGAATGGAATTGTTTTCTTTATTTCTTTCATTGTGGATTTATTGTTGGCATATTGAAAAGCAACTGATTTCGTTAGGTTGATTTTGTATCCTGCAACTTTGTTGAATTGGTTAATCAGCTCTGGTAGTCTTTTGGTTGAGTTCTTTGGTTTTCTAGATAAAGGATCATGTAATCTTCAAACAAGGGTAGTTTTAATTCCTCTCTCCTTATTTGAATTTCTTTGATTTCCTTCTCTTGTCTTATTGCTGGATCACATCATACCAGTCTCTCCTGGCATCCATGACTTGGGTTGTAAAGTCTGTGTTGATTTTTATTGTGTTGCCCTGTATGTCACACTTTCTTTTGTTCTCACTGTTTTTAAGAGTCTTTCCTTGGCCTCTGTGTTGGTCATTTTGATTATTCCATGGCATGGGGAGGTCCTTCTTGATCTTGTCTTCATGGTATTCTGTATGTCTCTTGTATGTGGATGTCCAAGTCTCTTTCCATATTTGGAAAATTCTCTGAAATTAGTTCTCTGAAGAGTTTACAGATATCCTTGGTGTGTACCTCTATCTCTTCTTCAATGCCTTTTATCTGTAAGTTAGGACATTTCATGTTGTCTCACAGCTGTTGGGTATTTAGGTTTCATTGTTGTAATGTTTTCTGTAAGCTGTTGATTGTGCTTTGGGTTTTGACTGAACTGTCTTCTAACAGTGATATTCTCTTTTCCTTTTATCTAATCCTCCAGAATTTCTTTCTGTTGCTGTCTTCATTTCACTTATTGACTCTTTCATTCCAGGTCTTTCAATCAGACCTCTTTCTGATTCTTTCTTAGTGTCTCCATTTACTCTTTCATTTTCTGTGTATCTATTGTGAGGCCTTTCATCATATTGAAGATAAGGATTCGGAATTCTCCCTCTTGCCTTTCTTGTAGGTCAGTATTCGTGATTTCCCTTACTTCCTACTGTTCCGAGTTCTCATATTTTCAGAGTTCTTGGGTTTGTTCTTCTGCTGTCATGGCATATTCTTACTTTTTGTGTGTGACTGTGGATAATCTGTCTGTTCCAATCTTAGCAGTAACAAGTAAGGGATCTAGAAGTGACAGCAGGTTTGTGCACAGATAAGCAGTGCTTTCTTCAATGGTGAGGCTTGGGTTAAGGGGAAGGAGCTGGAGTGATGGGTACAGGAGTCGGGAAAGTAGAGGATGTGATTAAGTTGAGTAAGAATTAAGTATAATAAAATAGTATCTGAGAATGAGAGAAGGTAAGATAGTAGGATTCTTGTAGTTAGTATAGAGTATTTAGTATTTACGTATGGAGATGTGAAACAGCTTGAATATAAAACAGGGAGATACAATAAGAAAAAAACATTTTGAGAGAAGAGAGTAGATAGGCTAGAGGGAGGAAGCTTGTAAATGGAATGGGGCAAACAAACATGCATAAAGTAACAAAACAAGTAATAGAAACCAGCAATTATAAATCAGACAAAAAACCAACCAAAAGAAAAAAATAAAAGAAAAAGAACAAAAAGAGCTAGCAACAGTGTGAAAGAAAAAACAAATAAAACAGCGGTCCTGCTAATTTACACCTATAGGGCCTGGCCCATATAATGTCTGTATGCCTGCTCACTGTAGTAGATTCTGGAGTATATTCCAGTGTCTCTCATTCACTCTTGGACCCACTTATGAGTGTCTGTGCCCCTCTCTCAGCTCTGACAGTTTTGTGCTCAGGTGTCAGGGTGTCAGGTGTCACTGTACATGTGTTCCCTGTGAGATCAACATTCTATATTTCCCCAGCCTGGTCTCTGCTTTCCAGCCCTGGGCTCTGCACTCTCTGGCCCTGGCTCTGTGCTCTCCGGTCCTGGCTCTGCGATTTCAGGCCCTGTGCTTTGTGCTTTCAGACCCTCAACTCTACGCTTTCCGGGCATGGGCTCTGTGCCTTCCACCTCTGCGCCTTCCGCCTCTGCGCTCTGCGTCTTCTTACCCTCACTTGTGGAGGGAGTCCATGTGTAGTCTCGGAGCGACCCCTTGTTACTCTATGGAGGCACTATGCCCTGAGCACTTTGGGCCTTTCCTGTGTCTCTGGAGGTTCTAACTGGCTACCTGTGGGATAGGCTGCCAGATCTTAGCGCGCTGTAGAGCCAGAGCTGGAGCTGGCAGCTCAGTTGTGGTTTGGGCCGGTGGCCCAAGATGGTGCCTTTCAGTACACCAGGTTAGTCCAATACACAATTCTTTAAAAAGTTTCTCAGATTTTACTGGCCTGTGTTGTTGAATGCTGGTCTGGATCTCTGGAGGATGTGGTGAGCTCGGCCTCCACTGCTGGAAGTTGTAGCCGGTGTTTGCGCAGGAGGAAATGATGGCTTACAGTTCTGATGATCTGCAGCTGTTCCACTCAGGTCCTTGGTTGTTTTCTGGTTTGTCTCTGGAGTTGGGTGCAGTGAGTTAAGATGGTGCTGCCGTGGTTCCCAAGGCTGTGAAGCAGGTGGGTTTCTTTTCAGGTGTTGTGCGCTGGTCTGGATCTCTGGAGGGCGTGGTGAGCTTGGCGGCTACTGCTGGAAGTTGTAGCCGGTGTTTGCGCAGGAGGAACTGATGACTTACAGTTCCGATGGTCTGCAGCTGTGCACTTCAGGTCCTTGGTTGTTTCCTTTTCATCTCTTTTCTGCTGTAGTGAGGCAAGTTGGTGCTGACCTGGCGCCCGTGGCCACGAGGTGGGCAGGTTTCTTTTCTGCTCTCTGATAGCTTTGTACTTATTGTGTTATTTTTCTAGTTGTGGTATTTTCTGGCTTTTGTAGAACACTGTTTTTAAGGCAGTGGAGATTGGGTGTGAGCAGGACTGGCACATACTTCTTCCCTCGGTCACCATCTTCCCTTGGTTTTCTTTTAATTTTAATGTGAGCATATCTTCTAAATATGTTTTGTTTTTTATCTACTTATATGTTTATATTTTGGTCCTGGGGCATTCTACCTTTGATCTATACCTCCAGCCTTATTTGTTTATTTTTATTTTTGAAACAGGATCTCATCAGGTTCCTGGCCTTAAACCCGTGATCCTCCTGTCTCAGTCTCCTAGGCACTGGGATTACTGACAGGTGCCACCACACCTGGCTAGGAGCGTTTTTCTACACCTACGCCTGATAAGCCCCTTAGTCGACAAGGGAACCCTCATGCCTCTGCCGTGCTCCTGGACAACGGCCCTTGTTGCTCTGCCGTGGTCTGCATCCAGGCCACTGTGAGGGCTTTCTGTGCCCACTCTCAGCATAGTGCAGAGGTATTAAAGGGAAGCTGCAGGAGCCGCAGGGATGACCTGTGCTCCTGCCTCTTCATCCTCAGTGTTGCTGATGTGGCCAGGCTGTCACTTTCTATGAGTATTTAATTTTCCCAAACTCAAATAGTCATCCTTGCAGAGACAGGGAGACGAGGAGGGGAAGGATGAAGGAGGGAAGGAAGGAAGTAGGAAGGGCCCACTGCTCTTTCTGCAGCCCCTACCCTGGGCCATTTAGCTGGGCCTGGCAAGGCTGGGACCTTTCTGTGATCAGCCCACAGGCTCCCTCTCTCTCTACACCCAGCCTGTCCACCTTCAATAGGCCTTTGTCTTCTGACAGAAGAGAAACATTGGACTGGGCACAAGGAATGGGGGTTCTGGCCTTACCTGGCCATAGAAGTGGCCCAGCAGCCCCTAACCTGCCTTGAGCTTGACTAGAAGCAGGTGTTCCCCCAAGCCAGCTCCACTGTCTGTGGGTGGCTCAGAGCCATCAAGAGAGGCTCTTCCTCTCCCCAAACCTTCCACTTTCACTTGCTCTGAGTTGGCTTAAAGATCACTGGCCTTTGGATTCATACCATTGGACAGTACGTCATTGCTGCAGGTCAGGTATGAATTAGGTGGATACAGTTGCCTAGGTTACTCTCCCACTGACTTCTTCTCTTAGGGCTGTGATGTCCCCTGGGCAGCTGAAGAAGATGGAGAGGCACATCCTATCTGTCTTCACCAGTATCTGTCTCCTTAGCTGCCTTAACCTTTGGTCAGATTCCACTCAACTCTCCCCGTGGACATGTTGAACACTGGACACCTGTTTTGTTCAGAAAAATGATGTAGGGTTCACTTGACCTAGACTTGCCTAGACCCTCTCTCCCTCTTCGCTAAAGACACCTATCAGCCACCAAGACTGGAAACAGCAGACCATAAAAGGGGTGCAGGGAGGAGGCATCCTAGTTCCTGGAGGATCTACAGGAAAGTCATGCACATTCTTCCCCTTCATTAGCCCAACCCTCTCCCTCCTTATTCCTATCCTGTGGCTCATACCCTGAACTCCTGGAGTGGAGAGGTTGATTTGTGAGCAAAGCTCCCTCTTGTGCATTATTTTAGTCACTGAGTCAAGCCTTTTGATCCCAACACCTGACTCTTGGACATTGGTTTTCCTGTGGGAGGAGTCTCTGATGTGGGCTCCATAGCGAAGCTGCCCAGCTGCCTCTGCATTTTGGAATGGGGTGCAGAAGGTTTCCCATGTTATGCTGCTCATTGGGCAAGTATTTATTCAGCTACTATGTCCCAGGGTCCAATCTAGGCCAGAGGACACAGCCGTGGGTGGGGAGCCAAGGAGTGACACGTGTGCCTTTGAATAGAAAAATGGATACGAAGGGGATGTTTAACAGCCTCTCAGGTTCCAGGAAGTCCAACCAACCTCAGATCAGTCCCCAGCAAATACTTGTTTCTCTTTCATTTGGCAAGAGCCCTGTTTCCACACGGGTACTCTGAGTTTACAGAGATGGCAGGACCTGACCAGAGTCACCTGGCCACCAGGGCAACATGGGGTCCAGCACACGCTCTGAGATGCCATGTACAGTATCAGGCCATTTTGTTGAGCTGCTCACTTGAGAAGGCCACCCGAGGCCCTGCAGTGCCCAGGTGTTGTTCCTGCAGGAGCACTGTCTTGGAGGGCTAGATACTTATGGCCCACTGGCTGGGCTCGGGGGTTGGCCTGTGAGGCTCTGTCCCAACAACTCAAGACTCTCTTACAGGATGGCTTTCACAATTGCTTTTTTACTGGAACTGACCCACCCTCTGTGATTTCTCCGCAGCTATAAGCAGGCTGGTCCCATGGCCCTGGCTATACCACCACACCAGGGTTTCCCTTTTTTATGTGATGCTGGGGATTGAACCCAGGGACATTATACCTCTGAGCTACACCTCCAGAGCTTGCTATTTATTGATTTATTTATAATTTGAAACAGGCTCTCGCTAATTTGTGGAGGTCCTCATTGTGTTGCTGAGGCTGGCCCAAACCTGTGATCCTCCTGTTTCTGCCTCCCAAGTACTGGGATTACAAGCAGGCACCACCATGCCTGGCTGCTGCTGGGGCCCTTATGAAAACCTCACCCCCCAGCCCCTGGTTTAATTACACACCTCTACTTTACCACTTTGCTTCTTAAATAATTGAAACTTTTGCCCTGTCTAATTCTGAACATGGAAAAAGGTTAGAAGTCAGCTGCCCCAAAGGTTAGTCCCAAGGTAAGAATATTTCAATATATTTATTAATGAGTTGGAAGAGTCAGAGAAAAGGTTAAGTGGCAGAATTTGCTGAATGCACAGAATTATTTAAGTTTAGCTGTTCAGGGAAGAAAATAACACAGGCTAGCTTCTACGAAATGGCAGTTTTTTCTTATCCTGAGACTATTTTATCAAGGTGAAATATATTAAGACAATCAATGGTGCAGAGATCACATTCACTTTCCGCTTTCTTTTCTGTTGAAATATAATGTGCTATCAAGAGGAGAGAATTTAGACTTAAAGGATTATGATTACTGAATTCAGAGTCCTCCCTTCTCAACAATGCATGCTCTGAAATCAGAGATGTGAGGAAGGCAGCCTGGTCCAAGACTCTTCCAAGGAGAAGAAACCAAAGAAGGAAGTGTCCTCTGGTCACCAGACATTCCCATCACTTCTGCAGTGTCCAGACCCTTTGGCCTTCTGTTGAAAGCCTGGGCCCCAGCATCAGCCTGGCCAGTCTGAACTCCAGCCCTGCTGATTGGCAGCTCTGCGGCCTTGGCACTGTGCCCAGTTCCTCTTGGCCTCACTTTTTTTCTGGTCTTTTACACAGATTCGAAGCTCCTTCTGGGGGGAGTGAGGGACGTGGTATCCATGTGAGGACTTAGGATAATGTCTGGTTCTGGTGTGTGTCCAGTGACCAGATGCCACCGTTCCTGGATGAACTTCAAACCAAGCTCTCCGGGCGTCCTGCAGGGAGAACTCTGCCCTGGTGGAACACTCACCCTGGTGCTGGGCTTCCAGGTGAGGCCCCCGTCACCCTGCTCTTTATTTGGGCACTGGCAGGTGCTTGGAGCATGGACTGAGTTGGGGGTCTCACTAATCTTGGGGCAGAGCGAGCCCGCATCATGCCGACTGAGGCGCTGCTAGTGAAATGGAGGTGCGCTGGTGAAGAATTGTGGGAATGTCAAGCGCCAGGGACGGGCCGGCTACTGTCTTCTTGGGAGTCTTGCTTCTCTGCTGCCTCCGGGGACGCGCACTCTGGGATAAGTCTTGAACTCAGACCCCACACCTTGAACTCCTGCTAACAGAGATGTGGTTAAACTCTGTCTCTTCTCTGCTTTAGGGGTAGAGGGTGAGGATTTGCTAATTAAGGAGTAACCCTGGATGGAGAGGGCTGGTCGGCCTTCACAGACAAGCAGCTGCTTCTCAGCGTACTAATTACCAAAGGTTTGCACTTTCCAGGAGGAAGGCCCAGAGGGGCCCCTCTTTGGCTGCTGGTTATATCCTGAAATGGTGAAGCTATGTCCTGAAGCAGTCTTGTCATCTACATTTGCCCCCAGGTCAGCCCAACCCACTTCTCCTGAAATCTTTCCAATTAGCAGGTTGTGATAGATGTTTCTCAACTGCTTCCTGCAATTGCTGGCATGTGGCGATGCCCCGTGTACTTAAGCTGAGTGGCAGCAGACTCCAAACGAGCCTCTGTGCAGGGACCTGGGTGCTGGGCATCACCCCTCACACCTCTAGTTAGGAAATCGGGGAGGCCGAGCCTTTGGGTTGGACAGATGGGAGCAGGGTTAACGCAGTTGCCGCCTCTGGCATGAGATTAACATGCGCTGGCAGAGGAAATAAAACTACACGTGGCTATGGATGTTTGCAGCAGAACGGGCAGTAGCTGTGTTTTCTGACTGGCAAAAGGCCTCCTTAACGTGAATGGTTCTGGATTTCTGGTGTTTGCTTCAGCGTCGAGGAGAAAATGCAAATGAATTCATGTCTCCAAGCCCACAAATCATGCCACCTTATGTGCACGCCGAGAAGGAGCGAAGGCATCTCAGGGCTTGTGAGGATGCACACACCACGCTGCATGCCCTTCTCTTCCTTCTGTGTCATGAGCACCGTGCAAATCACCTTCTAAGAGGATCAAAGCGCCTGTCCTCCTCTCTGGCCGCTGCTGCTGCCAGGCAGTGGAGGGACCATCAAAGGCCGCCTGGCCACGGCTGGCCATGGGTGCCCATGACCGAGCCTGTGCTGGGAGTAACACTTGACCCACCTTTCCTCTCCTCTTCTTCTGCACATTCTCATCTCCTTCCTTCCAGATAATCCTGATGGTGGCGGGCAGGCAGCGTTTACCAGGATCCTGGCACCTAGGCCGCCCAGTTGTGGATCTCAGCAATGTGCCCTCTGGGTGGATGCAGTCTGACCCAGCCTGTGGCCTGGGAAAGAGCCTGCTGACCCCTCCCTCTCCTCTCTTCGGCTGGGTGGGTTGTAAGGGTAGATAGGCAGGCAGATGAATGGATAAACAGGTAGATGGCTAGGTAGATAGGCAGAGAGGTGTGGGCAGTCAGATAATAGATGTTAGGCAGGTAGACAACAGATGGGAGGATGGCAGATAAACAGGTAAATGGGTGGGTAGGTAGGCAAATAGGTGATAGATGCTGGGACACAAGGATAGATAGTACACAGGAGATGGGTAGGTAATGATAAGATGGGTGATAGACTGATAAATAGGGATAGATGATAAACAGGTGGTAGAGACGTAGACAGGCAGAGAGATGGTAGAGATAAGGATAGATATGTTGGGTAGAGAGATAGATGGAGTTGGATAAATACATAGCCAGGCTACAAGGCTCAGAGTCAAGGCCAATCCCATGTAGGGTTGGCACCAAGATGGACCCCTGCTGGCTGCTACCCTTCCTGGAGCCCCAGTTCCTTCGCAACCCAAGAGTTCACACCAGCACAAGGGCTCATCCAGGGGCAGCGTCCCAGCCCTGGCTAAAGATGGCAGTCAGTGTTGGTGCACACCTATAATCCCAGTGCTTAGAAGGCTGAGACAGAGGATTGCAGGTTTGAGGCCAGCCTCAGCAATTTAATGAGGTCCCTCAGCAACTTGGTGAGACCCTGTTTCAAAATAAAAAGTAAAATAGGGCTAGGGATGTAGCCAGAGGTACAATGTCTCTGGGTTCAACCTCTAATCTTAAAAACCAAACCAAACCAAGCCAAGAAACAAAAGTCCACCTGTTTTTCTAATCTGCTCTCCTATTTCCCAGGACACAACAGAGAAATGGGCTGAGAGGGTTGGGCAGGGAAGACAGATCGGAGTGTCTGCACCGGGGTCTCGAGGGGTGCAGCCTGTGGAGAGCTGGGCAGGGTCTCTGCACTTAGCTGGGTGTGCAGGACCTCCAGTGCCCAGTGCCAGGAGGTGCCAGCTCTGCCCAGGGAGGTGCACAGAAGGGCAGGATGCCTTGTAGACCAGCAAGGCATGCGTGTATGTGTACATTCTTCACATTATGTGTAGAAAGAAGTTGGCAGAGAAAGACCACTGTGGAGGGAGGTCACACAGGCTAGCACTGCTTCTCCCTGAGTGGTTTCGGCTTACTTCATTTGTCTATATTTCCCAGTGATTGTATAGAAACACACTTATGATAGAAAATAACAATGCTCTTTCCAAACCAGCAGCCTGGGGCTGGGCAAGGGCTTCCTGCTCCCTAGTGTCCAGAGTCCTCCCCCATTGCCTGAGCCTGGGAAGGGCCTCTCCCCTCCCACCGCGCTCGCTTGGGGCGGCATCCACCTCTGCGAGCTCTGAGAGTATAGACAGCTGTCACTCTCCACTGCAGCTTGATCCCAGGCCTCTCTCCTGAGCTTCAGGCTGAAGTTGCCAAGACAGTCTTCGCGAGTGTTCTGGGAGCCTCCAGGGCATCACGGCTTGGTTCCTGCCCCAAATGGAGCACTGAGCCCACAGGCCCAGGCCTCCTGGGGCTCCCGAGGTCCCTCTCACACCTTCCTTCCCCCCCCCCCCCGGGTCAGGTGTCAGCCTGCCAGTCTTCCTCCAGATCTGCCATCCCCTGTAGCGGTGCTCTCTCCTGTGGCTCTCCTCCAGGGTCCTGTGTCGCAGGTTTGCAGGGGAAGGACTGGGTGGGGTCCTGGTTTGCTTTTGTGCGGATGAGAGGGGCAGGGAGGGGTCCTCTCAGCCCTGGCCCTGCCGCCCGCTCCCCTGGTGCTTATTTTAACTTTGCAGGCCTGGGAAGAAGCGCTTTCATCTCTCTTGTTTTTAAATTCTTTTCAGTTTTACTTGGAAAAACAAAATAAAATAAAATTTAAAAAACACCTCCTCCAAGCTACACAATCTTATTCCACTGATCTTTCCCTAACATCCCACGTTATTCTCCCTAAAAGGTAGTAACACAATTCAGGACGCATTAGCATGCGCAGATAATTCACGTCTCCTCCGAGGCTGTCCTCCTCCTGGGAGACCGTCTCACCCCAGCTGCAAATGTCTGCAGCTTTGGCCTACATGTAAGGACAGACTTCAGGTGGCTTTTATTGGGCAAGAGAGCTTGAGACCAAATTCTATGAAACCCTTTAGAAAGCAAATTTCTCGCTGACTTACAGGGAGGCAGAGCCTTGTTGATGGGGTGCCAGCCCTCCCCACCCCCAGGTGCATCCTCTAGGGGGCCAGCGCCCCGCCCAGGTGCATCCTCTAGGGGGCCAGCCCCCCCCACCCCGCCCAGGTGCATCCTCTAGGGGGCGCTGATCTGCAAATGGATGTGCCCATGGGGGGGGGGGCACACACCTACCAGGAAGGCAGCCTCAGCTTGAAGAGGGGCACTCTCCTGGGTTCTAGTCCTCGAGGAGGTGGTGACTTCTGCTTTGAGCTGTGATGGTGACACTATCATCTACCATCAGGTGCAGCTCCTTTCGGAGCTGCAAACACACACACACACATACACACACATGTGTGTTTGTACACGTGTGTGTGTTTGTATGTATATACAAAGGTGTGTGTGTATGTACATATACACACATATGTATATATACACATATTTACTCACATATGTATATGTGTATATACATGCTTATATGTATATATACATGTATATATGTATGTATGTATTTATCTTGAAACAGGGTCTCAATAGATTGTTGAGGGTCTTGCTAAGTTGCCGGGGCCGGCCTTGAACCTGTGATCCTCCTGTTGCATCCTCCCAAGTGCTGGGATTACCGGTCCTTGGCAGCTCCTTTCCTTTTGCTTTAAGTCTTCCTCATGATGCACACAAGTGACCTTCACAGGGCTGGGTCATGAAGGGCGTCTATGAAGGGCTTTTCCTATCCAAAGGCTTAGGGTTGGTCCTGGGTTCCATGGAGGATGAGAAGCAACCCCTGCAGGGCATCTGAGACGAGACGGAGAAGCAGGCTACAAGGCCCTCTCCTGAAGCCCCTCGTAGACATTAGCAGAAGTTGCTCCATGTCTGCGCCTTCCAAATGCAGCCGGAGGGGGTGCAGGGGGGCTCGCCGCTCGTTGATTCGCGGAGGCGGTGGGCACGTGGAGGAAGCAGCCAAAGAACATGGGCTGCGGTGTTCCTCTTTGAGGCAGGGCCACTGTGTTCTTCTGGCTTCTGTGTGGGTCCAGAGTTGCCCAGGGCACCATGCAGGGCCCCAGGCAGCCGGGAAGGACTGGCCTGTTGACCAGCTCCATGGGAATGAAGGCCAGGCCCCCTCAGAGGGACTGCGGAGCCCCACAGATCATGGCTAGTCCCCCTTCAAACTGGGGCCAGGGGCACGAAACCTCGCCTCTGCTGAGAGCCGCATGCAGCTGGGTGGTGCCACCATCCCCACCTCCAAGCAGCGGAGAAGGAACAGAGAACTCCTACACAGACAGGATGGCCCAGGGGCGCACACTAGCCTGCCTAGAGATGGTTGCCCCCGTGCCCTAGCCTGTCTGTGAGCCTCACGGCCAACACGGTCACTGCACACCACATGTGTGCACGTACAGGCTCCCGAATCCCAGCGGGTGTGGAGAGCGCCGGCCTCCTCACCTGCAGAGCGTTTTGGTTCGTAGGTGAGGAGAAAGAATCTTGCCAATACTTTTGCATCAGAGCGAGAGAGAAACTTGCTAATTGAAAAACGGTTTGCACGGGAACGATATGGAGATGCCAAGCTATGTAAATCAGAATGTGCCCAGAGCTAAAAGAAATCACTCCAGGCTGGGGGAAACTAAGCAAATCAGGAGAACGGGGAAGTAACCCCAGGCCAGTGGCACGCTCTCGGCACTTCAGCTTAGCCAGAGCTGGGCAGAGCTGGGAAGGCGCGGACGTTCCTGTGTGCCTGTGGGCCCTCCCACGCAGGCGAGGGGACCCTGCGCCTAACCCCACACGTGTAGCTCTTACACGTCTCTGCTCGATGCGCCCCGAGGCCCCTTCACATGCCCCCGGGAAGCCCTGGCTCGCGGCGGTTGGGCTTCTCTGGGGTAGGGGTCTCGGGAGTCCTGGCACCGAGGAGTCTGCCCTGCTCTCGGCAGGGACTGCCCGTGGCAGGCTTAGGTCTCCGAGTGGTGCTGTGGGCAGATGCCAGAGGATCCTAAGTAGGATGCCGGCGTCAGGGGACCCCGATCTGCAGCGGGAGCGAGGACGGCCGCGGAGGGAGGAGCGCCGCCTGGCGGTGGCTGCGTGTGACCGGCGCCCAGCCAGGCTCCTTCTGCAGGCGCCAGCTGCGTGAGCCCTGGGGGGGCGGCTGCGCTGCGTGCGGAGCCAGAGCGTGCGGGAGCACCGTCCGCTGCCGGGAGTCCGGCGGGAGTTCCGAGGGCGACCCTGCCTGGCGCAGGAGACTCCTGGTGCACAGGCCGGAGGCCGTGCGCCTGCTGTGTTGGCTGCATCACGGGAGGGGATCCGGGAGTCGCGGAGTAGGGGCCTGCAGGCAAAGCCGGGGACGGCGCCGAGGCCAGCAGAACCCGGACGGGGGCGTAGGTGCTGGCACCGCGCTCAGTTTCTGGGCTATGGAGATCCCCGGGGGGCTTTGGGACATGTTCGCAGACCTGTCCTAGAGAGAGCCGTCCACCCGTACCCAAGGGTGTCGGGGTGCCCCCTGGCGTCGGGGCCCGCCGCCCGTGCCCCTCGGGGACCCCGCGCTCCGGACGCGGTTGGCCCGGGCGGGCGCGGAGCGTGGGGGGCCAGCTCCGCACGGCCCCTGAGCCCCAGCCCGCCCGGCGCGGAGCCCGCCCGGCCGGGGGCGCCCGCAGAGCCACCGCGCTGCGCGGGCCGGCGGGGCGGCGGGGCGGGGTCTCCGGCCGGCGGGGCGGCGGGGCGGGGTCTCCGGCCGGCGGGGCGGCGGGGCGGGGTCTCCGGCCGGCCGGGCGCCCCCCCCGTCTGCTGCGCCCCCGCCCCGGGCGCCCGCCCCGCAGCCGCCCCCTCCTCCGCGGCCGAGGGCGGGCGGGCAGGCGGGCGGCGGCGGAGGAGGGGCCGCGGCGGGGCGGAGCGAGCGCGCCGGCGAGTGGGCTCGGGCGCCCGCCGCCGCCGGTCCGCACCCGGCGCCCGCCGCCCGCGCGGGGACGGAGGATGCCGGCGGGCGCCAGGCTCCAGCGCCGGCGGCGGCAGCCCCCGCGGCCCCCGCGGCCGCCCCGGCCCTGGCGCATGGACGCCGACCCGCCGCCCTGGCTCTGGACGCCCGGCGCGGCCGGGCTGCTGCGGCTCGGGCCCGGGGTCGCGCCCCCGCCGCTGCTGCTGGCCGCGGCCCCGCTGCTGGCCGCGCCGCCCGGCTGGCCCGGCCCCGCCGCCCCGCTGCTGCCGCTGCTGCCGCTGCCGCCCGCGCCCCCCGCGCCCCCCGCCGCCCGCCGCCCGCCCGGCGCGCAGGTAAGAGGCGCCCCCGGGGCCCCGCAACTTTCCGGCCCGAGCGCGGTCCGGAGCGCGGCGCTGACCGCCGCCGGAGTTCTCACTTTTGCCGGCTCCGCCAGACTTGCCGCGGGCGGGCGGGCCTCGCCGCGATTCCTGGCTCTGGCCGGCTCCCCGCCCCACTGGACTCCGGGCAGCGCCCAGCAGGATTGCCCCCGGGGGAGCGGCGGGGAACCCACCCTAGAGCGGGGCTTCCCGGGGGCGCTCCCTGCCCGGCCTGCCAGGCCCGCCGGAGCCACGCCGCCCCCTCCCACTTCGGGAGAGTTTGGGCTTAAATCTGGGAATCCGAAAGAGAGAGCGTCCGCACCTGTGATTGCGGGTGCGAGAGGGCGAGGCAGGCCGATTCGGGCAGCATCCATTGTTTGCTGTCGAACTCTGCAGATGTATTTAAATCAGGGGATAACGTATTTTGTTCCAAGGGTTGTTCTCATTAGCATATTCAAATAAGTGTTATGTTAGCATACACCTTTTAATTAATTTGACCCCAGTGTTATCATCGAGTTTTCTTAAAAGATGTCGACGGACTCCCCCCAAACTGGCCTTGGGGCTTAATGACTGATCACATCCAGTACTGGAGATGGTATTTTGATGTATGATGCAGTTCACATCGGGTTTTATTGGATAAACCCCGGTAGCTTTTGCCGTATTTTGGAGGGTTGTTATATCACAGTGTTACCACTAGAGGTATATAATGTCAAGGAACTACATTTTTTTTTCCTATGTAGAAAGCTGTAATTTTTTTTCTTGTATAAATTTGAGAAGAAAAATCCAGAAAAACTTAATGTTAGTCTTTTAAGTATCTTATGCTGCCCATTTTTTGTTAAGCAACAATATTTAGAACCATCAGGATATATTCGAATATCAGGAAAATAAAGGCGCATTATGGTTTAAGTACAATAGCTACTGAGCGTCCCCCGGCATGGAGCAGTGCATCTTATCTGCCTCCCCGAGGAGGACTCAGGCATTTTATTTAGGAAGACCGTCTCCTACGCCGTCGGTCCCTTTTCATGTTTGCTGTTTTCTTCTCTCCCCCGGAACGATCAGTTACGTGAGGCTTACATTTTCTTGGCTGCTAAATAGAACCTATTGGTACTGGTGAATCTTGGGGAACTTTGAGTCTTTAACTCCTTAGCTCTTTTCATTTTGAAAATAGCAGTTGTTTTAAAAACGACAGGCATAGTTGATATAAAATGTTATATTAGAAGGAATGTCCTGGCACATAGCTCTGCGCTTGCTTGTGCACAGAATCCAAGGGTTTACCAGGAAGACCTGGCATTTCTCTGCCGATTGTGGCTTCTGGTTTTCTCAGGGCAAAAGCCCACTTCTCACGGTGTCTGCGTGGTTTTGAGCTTAGAAGATAGCGACAGATGTGGCGTTGCTAGTGCACTGTGATGATTCAGACAGAAACTTTATAGGTTTCTCTTTAATTTGTCAATGTTCATAGATATTTTTGACTAAGGAAGGAAAGGATTTTTCTCATAATCAAATAGGTACATTTTAAAATTCTCTTTTCAAGGCAGTGATCCCAGCATCTTTAGGTATAGAGCAGTTGACTGATGGGCTAATGACCTCCCTCTCTCTCTCTCTCCCTCTGTCACAGTGGCTGTCCGGTGGCCACTCTCCATCCCTGGGACTGTCCCCCTCTTCCACTGTGGAGTTGGTGCCCATTTTCCCACATGTCTGCCCTTCTGCCCTGCCACTTCCTGTTGGGAAAAGTTGGATAGATAAACGGATACCAAATTGCAAGGTAAAAAAATGCAAGTGATTTAATTGGATAAGTGGTGTGTTAATTGTTAAGTTGTCGGGTATCACCACATCACCATGTATTCTTTTTAATTGCAATGGATTGACCGGGTAGGTATCGAGATTAATCATTTCAGAATTAAAGGGACCTGTTCAGAAACATCAGTAAGTGGGGGAAGGCATTTTGTGTAGCAGAAAATGCATGGATTTCACAGGGAAAAATGTAAAATTTCTAATTTCTGAGTTAGAATCTACTTTTAAAAATTCATTTAAAAATCTACAGTCATTTATTAAAATCTATCCTTAAGCATTATATAATACAAGTTTAATTTTTTAAGAAAGTTTTTATTCTTATTCTTGCTTTGAGTTTTCATATTCTTGATGTTTTGGCTTCGCTTTTGAATTCAAATGCACTCATTGCATTTCCCTTACTTGAAAACTAAGGACAAGGTGATATCTTGATTTGTTCTGGAATGTACAAACTAAGGACTTTGTTAAGGTGATTCTTTAACCTGTAAACTGACTGCTGGGCTGAGCTGACCAGGTGCGTATTGGAGGACCAGCCCAGGAGGCTTTAGTTAAGACGCGGTTGGCATGGGAACCTCTTCTCTATGTCTTAGAGGACACATCTGTAGAGCATGAGATACCCGAATGCCCAACACTTGACCAATGGAAGACAACACAAACATGCAGCCTTTACCACATGCTCTGCCTTACGTATCATGCTTTCGTCATTTTTGGACAGATCTTTTTCAATAATTCCTTTGCCCTGGATTCTGCGTGGATACAACCTGAAGAATCAAGGCTGTTCCCTGGACGCGAGAAGCCTCATGTGCTGGCAAATCAGGTGGCCCTGTCTCTGTGCAGGCCAGTTCCTGCCTCCAGGCCTCTTCCCACCGTGGTGTTAACGCCACAGCCTCTGCCAGGTGGGTGCACAAACAGCGGCGACTGCGAGCCTTTTGCTTGTTTTAGTCTGAAGTTATTATGGAAACTCTATTTGTGATTTTAATGGCACAGTTCTCTTGGTAAATTTTCCTATAAACTACTTCATGGTATGAATATTTTTTAAAAAATATTGATTCTTGGGTAGTCCATCACTATTTTTTTTAGAATATAGAATCTATTTTCAAGATGAAGAATTGTTTGAAGGCTGGCACACAGTGGTATTTGTGGTGTTCTATTTTTAGAATCGGTTATTTTCTACTGGTAGCTCCTAATAGGGACACTAATTGGTCATTCCACTGGTTAAAGACATGTTTCTTGTCTGGGGTATGGCACATACAAGGACACTGCTGGTCTGCAGGATGTCAGCATATACATGATTTCTGTGACTTTTACCTTCGCGTGGGGTAATGGTGGAGACAGGCTATAAAATGCCTTGTTTGGAAGATGGATTTTGTTCTATCTTTGGAGTCTAGTGACCTGAAAGAACATTTGTCCTGAAACAGGTGCCCCCTGAAACGAGCCTTGGATGAAAAATCGTATAATAAGCCTCTATCATAACAGGAGAATAAAATCATCTTAGGAATTTTTAAATTGATTTTTAAAATCAACTTAACATATGATCATGTTATAAGAGCCAATGCTGCCGGTGCCCACGTTGTCTTGCAGCCCCTTCCATTATGGGGTATTTTATGTCTTTGGAATTACATTATCTTCCTGTAATTTCCTACCTACCACGCGTATCTCAATATGTGTCTCTGAAATTTAGTAATAAGGAGATGTTCCTGTGGATCATGCAGTGCTGGTGTAGGAGATTTTTTATTTTCTTCTCTGTTTGCCTACAAATTCATTCCAGTTTGCTGTGAATCCTGGTTTAGTCACACTCAAACGGGAGGACGATGCACTGCTATGTTTCCTGCGGGACTCAGTGGCTCTCGGTGAGCTCTCTCCTTGGCCAGTGCACTGCAGGTTAACTGAGACCGACTGAGCACTGCGCACACACACGTCTGCGAACCTCCGACACCATGTGGTCATGTTTCCTGTGTAATTTACTGGTGGGGAAAGATGACTCAATGGCAGAGGAGGACACTGTGCCTTTCAGTGACACTTTCGGTGAACGAAAGCATAATATTTAAATTTCCTACTGCGTTGGCAAGAACTCTTACCAAGGTAATCGGCGAGTGTAGTTTAAGAATGGGGACATCCATCCGTCTGGAGGTTCCAACAAAGCCTTCAGAGACGTCCTCTCTGCCCACCTCTGAGTGTCAGGAGACACGTGCCTTACCCTCAGCCCAGGAAACGAGCTCTGCGATCTTAGGGACATTGTTTAGTAACCATTAGGTGCCAAATATGAAATGCTTTATTCAATGAATATTCATTAACTTTACTTTTTGACTTTCTGACTCATGTATTTAAAGGATAAGGTAATATTTCTTACAAACATAAACATAAGAATAGCTTTCGTTCCAACCTACTTTACCATTTGCGAACTCTATGCTTTCCTTTTTGATTTATGGGCCACAAATGAATATATGCATTTATAGTTTTAATAGTTTCTTTGGGGAGAAAGGTATCTGTCCCTGAAGAAGCAAGTGTATTTTAATACTGAAAATTTGTAAACACTAAAGATGTGATTATTTGATAAATTTCCGAATCCTTAGAAGTTGCCCACTTTTGAAAAGCATGTGTTGAATGTCTGTTAGTTCAGAGAACACACGCAAGGGGTTGTTTCTATTGTTTCTATGCTGTCAACTGCCTGACACAGAGCGTGGTAGGGAAGCTAGTAAACGTGGAATTCAGGTAAGTTTTACATCATTTAAAAATTAAAACATGTCATTTCAGGTTACCATTAACAGCTAGAAATTATGGTTTTAATTAGTTATACATAAATGTTCAGATATGTTCTATTAAATTGCTATTGAATATATCTAATTGTAAATTGACCAGTATATATATTTAATTTATATCACATGTGAATAATATCTACATTTAAAATTATAAATATATACATTTATGTAATATAAATATATACAATTATACATAAATATATACATTTATGTAAATATGTAACACAAGAGTATATTACATATATATGAGTATATATGATATAATTGATATTTACAGTAAATCAATCTTGTTATAGATTTTTAAATCCAGAAATGAGTGGCTTTAGAATCAAATATATTTTATTGATCTCATTTAAATTAATGAAAGAAGCATAATTAGAAGTCCCAGTGAACTAGAAAAATGAGTTGAAAGCCTTCATTTTAAACAGGCCTGGAGGGCCCAGCTCATTTTCTCTTCTTAGAGAGGTAGTGATTTTTGTGGAATCATCATTCTTTAGTACTTTAAAGATATGCACACTGTTTCAGGGATGGTGGCGGCTGTGAGCTCAAGCTGATGACCTGAGCAAACCAGCTCCCCCCTGACCTGAGCCGGAGCTCGCTACGGGCAGAGACGCAGGCGGCCGCTGAGACTCGGATTAGCACTACACCCTCATGTACTGTGGATTCAGAATTCCCTGCACAGCTCTGGTGCCCAGATGATCCGAGCCTGGCTTGAAGGGACTTGGAGACCATTTGAAGTCTGATAACTGTTACAAAAGACTCTATTTTTGATATACTGGGCTCATCCACCATGACAATGATGATAACCATCTGCCATTACGCTCGGCTCTATGAAAGCTCGCTGGCCGCTTTCAAGTGCAGAGGCTAATGGTCGACTGGCTTCCCATTCATCAGACAAGTTGTATTTCAGCACCTTGTCTCCAAGGCGCCTGTCCTGCTCAGCTCAGGCCACCTGATAATGCAAAGAGACACACGCAGCCTGGGCAGCTTAGACAACACACGCGGTGTCTTAAATGCTGGAGACGAGGTCTAGCACCAGGGTGCCACTGGGTTGCGATCCATGGCAGCTGTCTTCCTGGACAGGGAGGCCACCTTCTTTCTGTGTCCTTACATGACAGAAGGGAGGAGGAGCTTCCTGTGATCTCATGAGGACGACAGCTATCCCCTCACCGAGCCCCCACTCAAAACCTCATCCCCTAATGCCGCCTCCCAGAGCCACCACCTTGGGTGTTGGGGCTTTGATACATGATTTAGCAGCAGTTCTTCTGAAGAGCTCACAGTTCACTGGCAGACACTCAGACCAGTGGGTAGGACTCAGGGCCATGAAAGCCTGTGTCCTCACAGACATTTGGTGGGGGAAGAAGGCATCCCCAGGGAAGGCCTCCAGGAAGATCCCACCTCTACGCAGGGAGAGGAGAATGGAATTCCAAACCAAGGGATTAGAATGTCCAGAGACACAAAAATGTGGGAAATGTATGACCAGCTGGTTACAAGAGGGCATAGTAAAGGTGCAGGATGAGACGGGATCCTGGGGCAGGGTGGTCATCTGGGCCAGGGATCTCTTCTCCAGAGGCATCCCATGGGAACTGTGGGCAGCTATTCTAGGGCCCCTCTCGGACTGTCATGGCATTCCATGTCGTCTTTCTGCTGCTCCAGAAAGTCTGAACTCAGCCCCAGGAAGGGCGGGAGTAGCTAACCAGGCAGAGCGTCCTGTCACTGACGGGTGGACCCCTGCTGGCAAAAGCATGCAGATGCTGCTGGCTAGACACTAGTCTCCAATGGTGACCTAGTGGCTTTGAAGGGATTGTCCCTGAGTATGATGTGAATGGGCTGAGGTGACCCAGCAGCCCTTCATCCCTAAACGCAGCAGCTGATTCGGGGCCAGCCAGGCTGGAGGGGGCAGCACAGCCCACACAGCCCTCCCTGTCCTCAGAAGCCTCATGGCCACCCGCTTCACCTCCTCCATCACCTCTCCTCCTCAGTGCTGTGAGGAAAACCAGGTAACGCTGCAAGTTAGGACATGGATAAATCATAGGAGCAGAGGCCAGGGTGGAAACAGTGCTCACTGGGGCTCTGTGCTCACCTTGTAAAACCCCGAACCCCAGCGTCCTTCAAGCTATTCATTATTTAGACCATGGAGAAATGGGAGGAGATCATTAACTCAGCTCTGTCCAGGAAAGACACAAAATAGTGTCTTATTGGCAACTGGAGACTCACCTAAAAGTTGTCTGCACAACATTGTCCAGCAGCTTAACATCAGAGTCTGATTCTACTAATAGCATATGGGGGGGGGGGTGGAGCAATGCACCACCAAACACTGGCAGAGAGAAAGTGAGAGGAAGAGAGGGGGGAGGGTGGGAGGGAGGGGAGGGAGGGAGGGAGGGAGAGAGAGAGAGAGAGAGAGAGAGAGAGAGAGAGAGAAAGAGAGAGAGAGAGAGAGAGAGAGAGAGAGAGAGAGAGAGAGAGAGAGAGAGAAGGAATGGGAGGATGGGCAACTGAAAGGATGCAGCTGCACACTGATTCATTTACTCCAGAGATGCAGAAGAAAGATTTTACCCAGGACCTAGGAAACATTTGAAGAAATCCACTTTTGGGGTCCCCTAACAGGCAAAAGTAAATGAACAGCAGACCTTTGGAAAATGGTAAAAGATAGAATTAAAAGGGAACTGCCAAGGTGAAAAGATAATTTGAAGATGTAGGAAAAGAATGTGAGAAAAATTTGGAAGACTAGCAGTTGAAATAATTAGAGAGCTGATTATGAATCTAGTGAGAGGGCTGCACGGAAGTGGTCTTAATAAATAAGTGCCCACCAAATCCGTGTTTGTGTGACCTTCTAAAGATCAAACAGGGTGCAGCAGAGGTATTAGATGGGGCGGCGCGAGCCCATCGTCCTGCCGGTGCTGCCTGGAGACCCTTGGGGATGGGGAGAGGACGTAATGGAAGGAGGAGGACGAGCTGTGCAGCTTCTGCTCCTGCCACAGAATTCGATGGGCTTGGTGCTGGGGAATCGTTTAGAGTTGTGAGGAGACAGCTGGTAAGTTGAGGCACGCTCGCCCAGGAGGAGGTCACGCGGGTGCTTGGAGAAGGCATGCCAGAGACTCCAGGGCTCACCGCAAGGCCCGCCTTGTCCGGCACTGATGCCGCCACCCAGCTGCCGACATCTTTGCATTTTATGTCTCCCATCATCTTTTGGCCGTGTCTATTGTAGTATGCTCAAGTTAATTGTTTCAGAGCCCGATTTCTGCCTTTGCCTTTCTAAAATGCAGTTTAGCACATTCATATTTGACTTGCTGTTTTTGGTCTTTCTGTCACTGCTGTGTCTTATTTTGATGTTGTCTTATTGCTCTGTTTTATTCTGTTTCTATTCTTTTGGGTGACACTTTGGTTTTGTTTACTTTTCTTTAGATGGTTATTTGGAATGTGTCCATGCCGGTTTTATTTTCTCAAGCAATTACCAGTAAGATTTTAAAAAAAAAAACAGACTAAGCATATGTTTCCTGAAATTTCAAATCATGACAGTACTATTGCTATAAAATCCTTTTAGCTGGGTGTGGTGGCACGAGCTTGTAATCCTAGTACTCGGGAGGCTGAGAAAGGAGGATCCCAGGCTCTCAGCCAGCTTCAGCTACTTAGTGAGACTGTTTCAAAGTAATAAGATAGGTTTGGGGGTATACCTCAGATGTACAATGCCCCTGGTTCCCATTGTCAGTATCAACATTCTCATGTTTTATGAAACATGAGAAATTTGGATAGAGTTTAGATTGTAACGTTTTATTTTTTCCTTTTACTTTCCTCAACTATGAAATTAATCTAAGAGAACTGAGGATAATAAAGTCAGAGTTCAGAATATCCGTAGTTAGGAATTTCTGTTAATGATTCAGAATATATGTGAATACCTGTTAATTTGGCTAGAGAAGTAAGTGCAAAACCCCAAGCAGTTTTCTAGGTGAAGAGGTTACTATAATAACTGTAATCTGAATACATGAACTGAGATGACATGGGAAAAGGGGCATGTGAGGGTAGAGACACGTTCAAACCCTGCCTTTGTTAAAAGAAGCAGAAGCAGACAGGCCCTCAGACTTGAGGCTGATAACAGCCTCGCCAGAGGCCTTAGCCAGGCACAGCCTCCCAGCCTCACACCACCGCCCAGGAGGGGAGGTGTACCATTCCCAGTGCTGGTGCAGTTGTGCCCTAGAGACTGGGGCAGAGGCATGGATCCTGAGAGACTGCGGACACCCTAGAGTGCACCCCAAGCAAAAGCCACTATTCACGGAATCTGAACCCGAGGAACAGACAAGGCAAGGTGACCACAAATCAAATCCTGTTTGTTCCTGGACACATGGACTCAGTCTCATTTGCTCACAGCTTGAGTGAAGGAGTGTGCCCATTTTTAGGAGTGACTCCTGTGGTCATGTTCCCTATTGTTCTCCTTGGAATGGCTAGCATTTGATAAATAACAAGACACTCAAGTCAAGGAAGAATGATAAGCCACTGTCAAGATGCAAGATAACCAACAGAACCAGACCCTAGATGACTCAGATGCTGGGAATACCAGACCCAGACTTAAAAATAATGCTGATTAGTGCATTAATCGTGCCACTGAAAGGAGAGTAATGTCAACAGACAGCTGGATAATTTCACTGGACATCTGAAAATATTAAAAGGTTAGATTGCAACATTAGAAAAAAATAAAACACGGCATCAGGAATGAAACATTATTTTGATGGACATTTGAGTAGATGTGATAACAGCCAAGGAAAAGATCAGTAAAGTGAAAAACAGATCATGAGAGATTACTAAAACTCCAACTCCAGGAGAAACCGAGTGCAAAGTGGGGCATGCTTCCTCAGAGTGGTGAAATACGATCAAATGGTTTAACATATGTATAACTGAAGTCCAAGAAGAAGGAGGAAGAGGAGGAGGAAGAGGAGGAGGAGGAGAAGAAGAAGGAGGAGGAGAAGGAGAAGAAGAAGAAGAAGGAGAAGGTGAAGGAGGAGAAGAGGAGAACATGTACCCGGCAGAAAATGTATTTGAAGAGATGGTCTTGAAAAGTGAGACAAGAATAACTCCTGCTGTCCAACCACAGGTCCAAGACTCAGCAAACCCAAGGCTGAAACCCTGCAAAGCAGAAGTGGAAACTGCCCACCAGACAAATCACACTCAAGCGTCCAATTCTAAGATGAGAAGCAAATCTTCAAGGTACACAAAGGGAAAGGACACATTCTACAGACAAGAATGAAGGATAAAATCACACGAGTTTTATTGTTGGAACATGCACACATCAAAGACTATGATGTGATGTCATTTTTACTTCCCTGAGATAAAAGCCCAAAACCAGAACCTAAACCAAGCACGAACAAGGGTCAAAGTCCAAGGGAAACATTTCCTCAAAAAAGCTAAAGCTGGAAAGAATCCATTACTTGGAGTCCAGCAGCTCCAGAGATCACAGAGCAGTCCATCTGGAAGACATAATATCATAGCAGAGAGAAACTTACCTCTATGGGAGGAAATAAGGATAGAGATGGCAACATTTTTATTTTCCTTGTTTGCCATTTCCCTAAGGATAACTGATTGTATAAAGAATGAAGAAAAGTGGGCAGCATGTGCGTATGGCATATGCAAAATCAAAATATGTGCCAATAGTTCCATCAAGGACTCCAGGGAGAAATTGGAAGTATAGCACTGTAAACTATGAAGCCATACATTAAGTGGTGTAGTAATAGTTGAGGGTGAATTCTGATGGATTTAATGTATGCTTTATAAACCTATAAAGTATACATATGCATGTATTTTTATAAAGATGTACCTTTATGCATATGTACTTACAAAGATTTTTTATATTTTATAATACATATTATATTCACTATAAGGTGAGGTATAGTGAAGGGAATTAGAATTTGTAAGAATAGTTGGAACTATTTAAATAATTATGGAGATAAAGATGAAATAATATTCAATCCAACTGAAAATCAACAAGAAAACAAAGATCAAAGCACAGAGGGACACATGTCTTGAAGACACTATACAGTGACAGATATAAATATCAAAGTCTAAATCCCCTGTTTTATAGGTAGAAGCGTTCAGCCCCAAACCTAGGGTATCTATAAGAAATTCACTTTTATAGAAAGGATAAAAGCAAGGAAAAGCTATGCCGTGGAAACGGGAGTGGAAAGCTGTTGAGGGGCCTCATTGCTGCTGAGCAGTGAGAACCCAGATCAAGACTTCTGCCAGGGGTGAAAGGGACCCACACAGCGGATACCTGGAAGAACACACCGAGAAGCCGTGACAACTCCAGCGAGAGAGCTTGGAGTGCGTGGAACACACGTCGCAGGACAGAGGAAAGACGTAGATGCAGGTTCAGTACAGGTGGCGACGCCAGCACTCAGCTGTCAGGTTGATGAGCGGGAGGAAGAGCACCAGCAAGGGTACGGCGATGGGCGCGATCTGCCCGTCATCGCCCAGGCTGCTGTCTGCAAACACTGCCTCACAATAATGGGCGTGTGTTTGCATGTGCACACGGAGCATCTGTCAATCCATATTCTAAGCTGCAAAACAAGCCCAGAACTTTAAATGATTAAAGCTTACATGGTTTGTTGTTTAACCACAGTAGAATTAAGTTTAAAATCCATAATAGAAAAAAATGCCTGGAAAAATCCCCATGTAGCTGAAAGTAGCACAACGCGTTCTTAAGTAACACATGGTTCAGAGAGACAGAGGGCATTTGAAAGTATTTTGAATTTAAGAAAAATGAAAATCAATATAAAAAATTCTTGTGTTCAAGCAGTGTTAAATGAACATTTATAGCATCAGAGTGTCTATAACCAAAAAGAATGTCTTGAATCAATTATCAAACCTTCACCTTAAGAAAGCTAGAAAACAGGAAGCTACTTAAACCAGAAGGAACCAAAGGCGGTACAAAACAAAGATGACTGTAGAAATTAAGCAAAACATGAATGTATAAAGAAAACCGGTGAGACAGAGAGCCGTGCTTTAGAGTGATCTCTGCAATTGAGGCATTCCTGGCTATGCAGAGTAAGAAAAAAGACGATGTGGGCGAGTGCCGTGAGGAAGGGAGAAGGGCCCTGTAGACCTTATTAAATAAACTGTTCAGAACAGAGAAGAGGAGACAGCATTCCCAAGCCACTTTCCAGAGCTCAGCACTCCCTACACAAACCGTTAAATGTCACGGGAAGAAACAGGGAACAGTAGCTTCACGAACGTAGACGCCAAAGTGCTCAGCAGAAGGCTAAGAAGCCGAGTCCAGCAACGTACGAAACTGACGAGACATCCTCACCATGCAGGTTGTTTTCTTGGAATGCAATTCTCATTCAACATTAGGAAACCAAATGACATTATTTATCAAAAACAAAGAAAAGCAACAGGATCATTTCAAAAGATTTACACAATGCATTTCTCAAGCTCAATATTCAGATTAAAAAAAGGAGGAAGAGGAGGAGGAAAAAGAGAAGGAGGAAGGAGAAGCCGCCATCGCCAGATGTGGTGGGCTTTGCCTGTAATCTCAGTACTTGAGAGGTTGAAGAGAGAATTGCAGGTGCAAAGCCTGCCATTAGCAAATTAGTAGGACTGACCCTGTTTCAAAATAAAAAAATATGAAATAGGGCTGGGTGCAGCTCATAAGAATGATCTGGTGGGAGCATTCTTCTACTCCCAGAAGGAGGAGTAGAAGAAACACCTGTAAGCCAACTGGGACTTGAAAAGAACCTCCTCAAACTGACAGAAGACATCTATGAGAGAGCAGCTAACAGTGTGCTCTAGCAGTGGAAGTGAACGCTTACCTCTAAAGTGGGCAACGAGAACGGAGTGTGTGCTCTGAGCACTTCTGTGTAGAGTTGCACTGGAGGTACTGGGCAGGAAAATAAAGTGTGTGTGTGTGTGTGTGTGTGTGTGTGTGTGTACATGTGCATGTGCACATGTGTGTGAGAGAGATAGTAGGAAGAAATACAACTTGCAGACAGAATGGTTGACTATTTAAACCATCTGAAAAAGTCGGCCAAAGGTGCTGGGCGTGGTGGCGCACACTTGTAATCCTAGCATTCGGGAGGCTGAGACAGGAGGATCATGGTTCGCAGACAGTCTTAGCTACTTAGTGAGGCTTTTTGCAACTCAGTGAGACCCTTTTTCAAAATAAAGAATAAAAAAATAGGACTGGGGGTGTAGCTCGGAGGTAGAATGCCCCTGGGTTCCATCCCCAGTACTGAAAAGAAAAAGTCGACCAAAAGTTTCTAGTACTGGTGCTGATGTGTGAGTATAGTGGGTTCCAGGAGTGTTAGTGTACAAAGTTCAGTTGTACCCTATATTATTTGTGGTGAACAATTGCAAATTCAAATAAAATAGCAGTATAATTAAAACACAAACCATGAAATACTTAGAGATTAATCTAATAAAATATGTATATCCTGAAAACTGCAAAACACTGGTGAGAGAAATCAAAAGAGACATGAACACACAGTTAGAGATTTGTGTTCCTGGACAGAAGGCTGCAATGGCATCAAGATGTCAGCCCACTCCAAATCGATCTAAACATTCAAGGCAACCCTAAACAAAATTCCAGGATCATAAGACATTGAGAAGATAATTCACTACTTGACCTGGAAAGTCAAAGGGAGTAGAGTAGGAGCTGTCACCGCAGCTTAGAGAAAGCGAAAAGCGTGAAGGTCTCGCACACAACTGACTCGAATGTTCACGATAAAGTTACAGGAATGAGGCTTCTGTGGAACCGGCAGAGCCCTGGAACTAAAGATAAACAGGACCCAGAAGCAGACCACCACGACGTAAGGAAGAAACATGGTCAGCTGATTGTTGACAAAGATGCAAAGAAAATTTTTAATAAAGTGAAAGTTATTTTTCCAACAAATGGTTTGGGACAATTGAACATCCATATTCGAAATAAACAAATCTTGGTTACTTAATTAAAGCCTTGTTCCATATACAAAAATTAATTTAAAAAGATTATAGGCTTAATCATAAAACTAAAAATTAAAACTTCTAGAAGAAAATATGGAAAAAAAATTTGATGATGTTGGTTTGGGTAACGATCTCTTAGATATAACACCAGAAGTATGAACCGTGAAGGAAATCACAATGACACATTAGATTGCATCAAAATGAAAAGCTACTGCTTTTTCAAGCACCTTAATTAAATAAAAAGGCATGTACTAGGAGAAAACTTTCATAAAACATAGATCTGATAAACAACTAATATTCACATTATACAAAGGGTCCTCACAGCCAGCAATAAGAAAACAAACAACCCAACAAAAATAGATAAAATATAGGACCAGACACATCTCCCAGCTAAGAAATATGGACTGCAAATAAACACATGCAAATATGCCCAACATCATACTTTGGTAGGAAATGCAAAGATAAGCCATTCTGAGAGTTCCGGCACCCCTATTATAATGGCTGTAATGGAAATAGAGAACTGATGGGAGGGGTGGTGTTTCCGATTGAGGGGCACTGACATTTCCACAAATCCTGGTGGGAAGCCCATGGTGCTGTTGGCTTCGGAAGCAGCTTGCATCTTTCATACACATCGTCTCGTTATTACAAATCTAACCAAGAGACATTTCAGGGGACTCACTGTTATTATGTGGGCCCTGGATGGCTCCCAAAGGCCCGTAGGCCAAAGGCTCAGTCACCACCCTGTGGTGCGATTGGAAGGTGGTCCAACCTTTGGAAGGCAGCCCCTTTGGAAGGGCATTAGGTCATGGGGGTGTCCTTCGAGGGATCTGGAAACACTGGCACCTCTCCCTGTTTCCTCCCCACCGCGAGGGGAGCAGTCTCCTGTGACTCTCATGCAATGCCGCCCACAGGCCCCAGCGTGACTGCAGACCTGGGGCTGAAGCCTCTGAAACTGTGAACCCAAGTAAACCATTCATGCTCTCAGGCTTGTTTCCTCACACAGTTTGTCACAGTGATGAAATACTGACCGACATCTCCACCTGCGAAAACCTGCACACATATTAATAATGCTTTTATTCATAAGTAACACTAGCTGTGGATGGATAAACACACGAGGCTATCCAACACAGAAACGAAGAGTAACGATCTTCTGATAAATGCAACACGATCAGATCTCCAGTTCATTATGCTCATGTGAGATTCCGGAACCAAATGTGTTCATCGTAGACAGTCCACCTTGTCGCATTCTAGGTGATATAGAACACAGAACTGTAACAACACAAAATGTGTCAGCAGCTTCCAAGGGTTTTTATGTGTCTTGGGAGAGGTTTGGACTATGGAGAGCAGAGAGGGACTATTTTGGGGGTGGTGGACAAACTTTGGAAGGGTTACGTGCCCTGTGAGTTCTGTTAAAATCCAGAGGATCCTACAAGACAAGGAGTGCCCCTGTATGTAAGTCACTCCTGAGTCTCCTCACTTTAAAACAAAAACCCAAAAGAGGAGCCCAACACGATGTGTAGGTTTCATTTGATCCCAGTTTGAACAACCAAACTGAGATATTTGGAGGAATTCAAACCATGACCATATGTTTAATATAAGTAAATTTAGAGTTCTATATGTAGGATGTTTAAAGTAATGTTTATATTTTAGAGATACCTTTTGAAGCATAGAAAGGTAAAAGAAACTGATGCTATAAATTTACTACAAAATGATCCAAGCGCAGGGGCTGGAAATTGGACATAAAGATGAAACAGACTGGCCTAAGCGGATAGCCGTGGAGGGCGGGTGGTGGAGTCATGGTGTCTAACACTATCATCTGTCATATTAGTGTTGTTGACAATTTTTATAGTATAAATTTTAAAAAGAATATAAAAGGGAAAAAGTTAAATACATGATCCTACCCAGCACAATAAAGGCACACTTCAAGAAATTACAAGAAGTGATGGTACGGAGCTGTAGTATAGGCCAAGGTGCCACTGACCTACACGTTATTGATGGACCGTCAAGAAACATTCAGCAACCTCGAAGTTGAGGCCGACTTTAGAAATTCTTACCACCTTTGTGTATATACTCCTCATCTTAGTTTCCTAGGGCTATCAGAGCTGAATGTTGCAGCTGGTGGTCTAAGTCGGCGTCACGGGAATGCATTCCCTTCCAGCTCGTGGGGAATTCCACATCTGGAAGAATCTTGGGAGTGGTCTTCCCTTTCCTCAATGGAAATACAATCCTGCTGATCCTTGGGGCGGAGGACACGCTCCTGGGCTACACACAGAGCTGGAGTGGTACCTGCCTTCCTGTATGATGAGCGTCTCTCTTCACCATTAGCCCCAGGGATTTGGTCTGGTCCCTACATTATAGGGCCATGTGATTGTGACAGGGTTGGGGAATGGAGGAGTAAACCAGGAACCCAGAGCCAGTCACCCTGAGTCAAGAATCAGCGCTGCACCTGGGCTTCTCACATTGTCCAGAGCCAGTGGGAACCACCTGAAGTCATGGGAAATCAGAGAAATCATTCTGGTCTCCAGTCTCACTTTGAGAGCCGGGGAGACACACTGCTCCTGCAGTAAGAAAATACAGACACCTCAGTCAAAAACTGCTTGATTTTCAGAGACTTTCAGGCTGGAAGTGGCCAATTTAGGCTCTGCTTGTACCCTCTGGGCTAGTCACACTTTCTTTCAATTATAGAGAAATTAAAAAAAAATAAGCTATGTCATATGAAAGAAGTAAAAACAAAACAGAAGAAACAAGACCAAAACAACGACAAGATAGCCAAAGAGACTTGTATGTGGAAGAAATTTGTCTGGAGCTTCCTTTGAATCGGTTGGATGACGTTGTTTTTGGAAATCGGGAT